>NW_026262858.1:0-36797 GCF_025434085.1 Hippocampus zosterae | reverse complement strand
ATCAGCGGGATCACGATGGGTGGCACGATGGTCATGCCTAGGTCCACCTCCGAGATGGCTGCGGACAGCAGCAGCCCGAACCCGGAGCAGGCCCAGTAGGCCAGTCCGTGCACCCCCAGGTAGGTGAAGAAGCACTCCACAGGGGCGTGCAGTCCGCAGATGTAGTAGACGATAGCAGGCGCGAGGCACACATAGAGCAGCTAAATTGGCAGCACGGACATCGACCTCGCCCAAAAGTACACCCAGGTGCTGTAAGTGTGGCCGAGTCGCTCCTTGACGTATATTTTGCGCTAGTCGATGTAGACGTGCAGCGAGCCCTGCACGGACACGAAGATCGTGTTCGAAAGAAGGAAGAACATCACTCCGTTTCGACTCCGGATGCTTGCGAGATCGGTCCCGATCCTTCCGAAGATGAGGCAGGCAATTAGCGCAATGAAGAGGTTCTGAAACAGCTTGACCAGCACCCGCCCCTCTCTCACCTCGACCACCAGCGCCCGCCTTGCGATCATGTAGAAGTGGGTGAGGTTGCCAACCTCGTCTTCGCTCAATACGAATTCGGACTCTCCAAAGTCGGCGCCAATGGCAGAGTTTTGGTGATAGAAATCCTTCATCCGCCGCATTCTGGCATCGTAATCCTAAGGGCTGGTCCCCTCACGGCTGAAAACCTGCATCAGATACTCCGCGATGTTCATGCGGTCAGGACACCTGAACCCCTGCCGCTCGAAGAAGAGGGCTGCCTGCCCAGGGTCACCTTGGTAGACGAGGTTGCCTTCGACCAGCAGCAGGAGCCGGGTGAGCTGCCTAAGGATGATGGATGAGGGTTGGTGCAGAGTCATGACAATAGATCGTCCGTCTTCTGACAGCTTCTTGAGGATTAAAACCACTTGCAGGGCGATGCTTGAATCGAGTCCAGTGGTGGGCTCGTCGAGAAAGATGACGCTAGGGTTTGTCACCAACTCCACCCCGATCGAGGTCCGCTTTCGCTAGCCTCC
The DNA here is from genome assembly GCF_025434085.1 of Hippocampus zosterae. NCBI lineage: Eukaryota > Metazoa > Chordata > Actinopteri > Syngnathiformes > Syngnathidae > Hippocampus > Hippocampus zosterae. The sequence continues at coordinate 35,805 of NW_026262858.1, read as the reverse complement.
GGAAAGCCCTTTGGTTCCCGGTCTCCCGACTCTGACGTCCTGACAGGCAGTAAGCCCCAGCATCTTCACCAAGTCCTCCACGATCCTGTCCATTTCCTCCTGACTGCGGGTGAGGCGCATCCTGGCAGTGAACATGAAAATCTCTCGGGGGGTGAGTGCCGACGGAAGGATGTCCTCCTGGGTGACGTAGCCGAGGCCCTGGCTGTAGCTGGAAGGACTGTCAATCTGCGCACCGTTCAGGAACAGCTGGCCTGCGACTGTTAGCTTGGAAGAGTAGATCCGACCCGCCAGAATGTTGAGGAGGGTGGTCTTGCCGGACCCCGAGGGGCCCATGATGGCGGTGACTGAATGGCTCTTGAAGTCTGCGTCGAGGCCGGCTATGATCTGCTTGCCAGGGACAGTCACCTTGGTGTCTCTGAGTCTGAGCTCGATGCTGCTGGAGACGATCGAGCGCTTCGGAAGAAGAAACTAGGAATGATCTTGCATCAATAGACCAAAGATTCAAGCTTCATTTCACTAAAGTTTTCTCGGGATTTCGTTCTTTCCGGTGTTTCAGCATCGCCTACATGTCCGCCCGCTCCTGCTCCTGCAGCGACTCGAACTCCTGCTGGATCAGGGCCGTGATGCAAAGGTTTGAGAGATGCGGCATCCGCCGTGCGAAGCAAGGTCTGCGCATTTCGACGTACTCCCAAAAAGTGGATTTCGTTCGTTCTGAAGTCCTTTCCATTCCAAATTAATACTGGCTGTTGCTCGCGAGGCCACCAGAAAATGCAGCTAAAAAATTATTCCTCTAATTTAAAGCCCCGAGTTAAAATTGTTCTAAAAAACATTCCTAAGGCGCTTGAATATTAAAATTTATAGGGCGATTGCGCATGACAAATTTTAAATTATTATATTGCAGCCATGAATGAAAACGGTGAGGAAAACGTTAGTTAGTTCCGTCCACTACTTTCAGAATCTTAAAAAGCCTATCCGACCGGTTTTGAAGATCTGTAAGCCGGGTTGTTGAGCCCGGTTGTTAAGCGTTACTGCTCGGGCTGCCAAAAAGGTGCGATCTTGACCAGAAATCGTCAAGTCAGAAAAGGGGTAGTCGCCCAGAGTAACCTTTTCGGTAGACCAAAAAGCATATCTGAGCTATCACCAGGCTTGCGTAGAACGGGCCGCCCTGTGCGTTGGGACAGCCCCTGGCGTCCAAGCGAAAGGCGGACCTGCAGGAGGCCGAGCAGACCGACCACCCCTGCTCGGCACACGGGTCGGTACCTTCTGGCAGAGGTGGAGCTAAGCCTACCTCCGGCAAATGAACTCCTGCTCAAGCTGACCCGGCGAATCTAAATTTTAGTGCGGGACTCAATTTAGTTCTGCGAGATTCCCTTGCTGGACGACTCGGTGTATTCGCCTTCTGTTTGGTCTTTCCAGCAGAGCTGCTCAAGTGCAGGCTGGCCCTCACCACTCGCGCCAGGGTCACCTCCCGCTACGAATTCTGGGTGGACTGCTCCGGCCAGGAAGAGCAGCCTGTCTTTGCTGCCAAGTACAAGGAAGTTACGCTTAATCTAGAAACCATCCGTTCCAATTTTAGCAAGGCCTGCCAGCTGGACGCCCTGAACTACAAAGCTCCCTACAGTCTGGAGGGGCCGCTGACCGTGCTGCACTCGGCCTGCTGCTCCCTCGAAAAAGAGCACCAAGCCTAGGAAGATCGCTCCACCTCATCCGTGCTGGACGAGGTTGACCTCGAATGGCTTAACTTCAAAGGTAAGGTCCTGCTCCTCTGCAAAAGGTGCAGCGAATCTAAACAGCTGCAGAAGCTGGTCCGCAAGATGAACCCATACCAATTCAGCGAGCTGTTCGAAGAGGTGGTCGGCCGGATCAAGTAGATGATCCTCGATCCCTATGGCAACTACACGGCGCAAGCCATCTTCCAGGCGAGTTCGCAGGAGCAGCTGGTTCGACTGGTGGAGTGCATTGCTGACTCTGCCCCGGATATCGTGCTGGACAAAAAAGGCACGCACACTCTGCAGTCGCTGATCGGGCTGCTGAAGGACGACCGGTCAAGCGGTCTGATGATGGAGGCGTTCAGAGGCAAAGTGCTGCAGGTCTGCAACAACAACAACGGCACGCACTTCATGCAGAAGGCGATCAACACCATGCCACGAGGCAGCATCCAGCCCCTCAGTCATGAATTCCTCTCGGGTTTCACGTCCTGGCGACCAACCCCCATGGACTGTGCGCTCTCAAGTGCTTTATCACCAAATTTAGTGAGCACTGCTCCTAGTTGCTGAACCAGGCCATTGAAGGGCTTCCTGGGCTGATGCTCGATAACTACGGCAACTACGTAGTCCAGCATTTCTTCGAGCAGCTGGGGGAGGAGGCCTGCGAAGGACTGGCTCAGGCCATCCTGGCACGCCTCTAGTTCTACGCCACCCAGAAGTACAGCAGCAGCGTCGTGGAGAAATGCATCCTCTTGAGCCCCGGGTTTTCGATGCAGGCCAGCCGACGGATCTGCAAACAAGGCCTTTACGGAACGATGCTGGCGGGCGGACTCGCAGTGTTGCAGAAGCTGGCGAACGGGGAGCACGAGGCGGGATTCCTGGAGGGGCTGGGGGCAGCCCTGCAGGAGCCGGGGCTGGAGAAGTACCGGCACCAGTTCTGGGGCGGGCTGCGGCACGGCAAGAAGAAATTATGATATTAGATGCTACATTATCAGCCCCGCAGCTGGGCGATCATATGGATGACGTCGCCAGGCTTGATGCCGGTGTCCCGGATGCGGGTCTCCTCGGAAAGCGTCTTCCCCCCGAAGATGAGCTTGAACTGGTCCTGCGAGATGCCCTCCTTGGCCTCGATCACCTCCTTTATGTTCTTCACGATGTAGTCCTCCTCGTAGTTGTACGGCTGCTTGCGGTTCGAAATTGTCTTCACGTACAGCTGCGGCATTTTGAATTAACTCAGACTTCACATGGCCAGCAGCCCCACCACCACCGTGATGTCGTCCCGAGACACGCTCTGCCCTCGCCATGCCTCCACTCCCGCTTTCACCACCCGCTCCGCAGCAGCGTCCGCGTTGCCTGAGGACAGCGACCCCGCCATCGCCTTCACCACTTGCTCCGCCCCCATAAATTCCCAGACCCCATCCGAAGCCAGCAGAACCGCCCTGTGCTTCTCGTTCAAATGAACAACCTCCAGCTCAGGGTCCGGGATGGTGCCAGCCCTGGTGCCAATTTTGTCTCCAAGAGAGCGGGTCATGGCCAGCCCTGGCATCCAAATGTGTTTAAGCCAGACTCTGAGAGGACCTACCTGCTCGCCAGAGGCATTCCGCATGTGCTCGATTCGCCCTCCAGCCTCCAATATCCTGTCCTTTTCGTCTGGCCGACTGGGTTTCTGGTCTGAAGTTAAGACCCGGCCCTGCCAGCCTGACCCTTCCTGTTGAATCATCATCACCCGCGAATCCCCAACATTAGCGACCACCAACACCCCTCGATACCGCAGGCAACAAGCCAAAGTGCTGCCAGACAGGTCGGTGTTGATCTAAGAGGCAAGCAGCAGATTGTTGGTCTGGGCAATTGCTCTCCTCAGCGCTCGGCCTAAGGCGCCCTCCGATATTTCAGGCTCCTTAGCCAGATATTTCTGCAATATGCCTGTAAGAATATTACTTGGTAGAGTTCGTTTGATAAAAGATGAGACCAGCTGCCCGTTGGAACCGTGGCCGTCTGCCACTCCATATAGAACTACTCCACCCGCAAGGTGCTGCACGAAACCTGCGTCTTGGTTCGTCTTCAGTTCGTGGTCGTAGCAGCCCGCTCGTGAGCACACTGCCTCCTCTGGGGTGCTTTTTGACTTTGTCGAGTTCAGCCGGGGCCGCCGAGTGATCGTCTCGAGGTCGATGGTGGACCTGCGGGCCGGGGACATGATGATGTGCTCGTCAGCGAGGCGAGGCAGAAGCATTTTGGAGAGAGGCGAGTCGTAGGAGTAGGCCCTGCTGCGGACGCTTCCTGAAAGTGGGCTAAAAATATTCTTTTGCATTTAAGAAGATCAAAAAGGTTTTAACGAAGATACCCTATTTAATTATGTTGGTGCAGTGATGTTCTGAGCATAGAAACTGCAGCCGTAGGGTCACCAAGCAGGATAAGATCTATGGGCCTCAGATTAACCTCGGACGCTGAAAGCTAAGAAACGGTGGCTTCCGACGCCACTGACGAGAAGTTGGACATACCATGGTGATTTATTATCAAGACATCAAATATTGCACATGACGTTCGAGGAGATCGAGCTTTGGCTCTGTTCCAGCGTTAAGGTGGGTTCGGCTCGCACTCCTGGCATTTCCTCCAAGGAGTCGAGTTATGCAATGCCTTCGAACATTTCTTGGCTGTCGTCCAGTGGCTGGTCTTCAGGCTACGGGGCGTAGCGCTTGCTGCTCTTGAACAGGCTCCTGAAAGTCGGAAGCTTGACCTCTACAGTTTCAGTAGTTGGAGACTGCTCCTCCAGTATTTGGATCGAGGCAGTGACTTCCTGTCGGAGGGTGCGCATAGGGATCCCTCCGAAGGACTAGTGCAGGGAAACTGGGCTGATCTGGTTTAGACAGATGTTTTCCTTGGGTTTTGGGTCGGTCGTGGCTGAGTACTTTGTCCCGCTAAGGAGGCTACTGAAACTGAGTTTGGAGTCGCTTGCTGGCTGGGGCTGTCGAGACCGTGCGGCCACTTTCGAGAAGAGCCCATGGGTCTCAAGAGTGGCAGGCCGAGGGCGGGCGCTGGCCTCTAGTCTCGAGAGCTCCTTGAGCTGTTGCTTGATCTGGAGGATGGAGCCGAGCAGCGAGTCTCTGTCCTTGGGACGGCCAGGCATAACTAACTGCTATAATGATAATCCAGGGACTCGAGCGCTTTGAGCCTAAATCAAATGCAGCCGCGCAAGACTTTCTACACAACTAGCGACGACGACCGCCCGCACCTGGCCAAGAAGACTCTCTCGCCTCCGCCCTTCTCGAGGAAGGAACAGTCCACCGAGGAGAACATTAAGAATATCGTGACCGCCCTATCGATCATCGCGGACACCCGGCCCTCCGAGTCGGCCATGCTCCTGTCCCGGGAACGCACCCTGCGGGAGGCCTCCGCCCGGGTGTTCTACTCAGTCCTGAACGAACTTAGCCGTGAGATCTACGGCGAGGTCATCGAGGCGGACAACCTGATCGAGTTCACGAAGCTGATGGGCTACCCACTCGCGATTACCAAGTCGTGGGTGACCGGAGTGGGCCTGCATCACTCCTGGAACAACAACCTGGCCCTGCTCGCCTGGATAGCCGAGCTTTACGTCAACTCTCTTTCCTGGGAGGTCAAGGATTCGCCCCAGCTGCTACACAATGCTGAGAATTTTGTGCTCGACAGGGATTTCTCGGAGCATTTGGCAGAGGCCGAGCAGGCCATCGTCCACGCCGAGGGGGCTGCTGAGGACAGGCTGCGGGAGGAGCGAGAGCGAGTAGAAGCGGTGCAGCGCAAAAAGGTCGCTCTAGAAGAAGAGCAGCCTTCGCTTGACTCCCTCCGAAAGCAGCGGCAGGAGGCCGCTCGGCGAGAGGAGCACCAAGACTCGCAGCTAAAAGATGTCGAAAAATAGATCCGGCGGCTGGAGCAGGTAAAAATAAAGAAGATGAAGCAGATCGACGCCCAAGCCGACAGCATCCGCGACCTCAACCGCAAGAAGCAGACCCTCTCCGACAAGATCAAGTGCCAGGAGCTGACAACCGCTGAGTTCGAGCGCATCAACGGCGAGATCGCGACCCTGGACTCAAAGCTGGACCGGCTGGGCCACATCGCATAGACTAACGAGCGCACGCGTGCAGGCCATCTTCAGCACCTCGAAAAACTCTTGGCAGAGATCAGTCAAGCCCAGCAGCATCTCAACCAGCAGGAAGGGCCGGTTACCAGACTGACCCCGCCGCGCCGCGGAGTTAATCTTTCCACCTCCCTTTCAAAGGACAACTTTGTGTTCGAGGTCTGTGGGGTGGCCAGCTTGCCCGCCGTGGCGCAGGAATGGGAAGCCTATGAACGTACTTGCGCCGCTGAGATAGAGCGGACGATCTCGCTGATCCACGGGGCCCGGCAGGACACTGACCTCGTCTATCTTGAGAAATCGGGGTTGCAGTCGGAACGACACACTCTTCTGTTCTCTGCAGAGGAAGCCTAAAGCCATAGCTGCAAAGCACGGGACCAGCTGACTGCCCGGCTTGAGCAGGCGCGGCAGGGAAAGGCCACCGCCAACGAGCAGAAGCATCGGCTCATCGAGCAGGCCCGTCAGTTCGAGAGCCAGATCGTCTCAAACAACGAATCTCTGAGCCTGTGCATTCAGCGCCTCACCTAGCTGCGTGGGCTCACCCACCGGCTGAAGGAGACGGCCGCCCATCGCCAGGCCGAGCTAGAGGATCGAGTGAGGCTGTATCTACAGGACTGCGAGAACGTCATGAACAACGTGCTCCTGGATGAGCTGGACACTGAGAAGGAGCTGACCGAGGCCGACAAGGAAATTTGCATTTGATTCCATCGATTTATGGGGAAATTGGCGAGGCAGGAGGACTCCGACTCCGAAGGCATGCAGGTCGAGCCTGTCCGCATGGTCGGCAAGAAAATCAAGAAGAAGGTTCGACTCGACTCCAAATCTAAAGCGAAGTCCAGGCCCCAAGTCAAACAACCCAGTGATGACCTTAGGCAAGCCTAAAAAATGTCGCACGTCTTGCAGCAAGCCAAGGATTTGGCCCAGGCTTCCCCCAAGCTCAGGAGCAAGAAGGCCGCCCGCTACTTGCGAAAGAAGATGCTTGATAAGTTGATGACCGGACAAAAGAAGAAAGTTATCGAGGATCGCTTTGGACTGGGAGCCATGGAGGCAGCTCTTGCTGAACGGCAGCAGTCCCAGAAGGCCAGAGCAAGGGCAGACCAGAAGAGCAGGGTGGCAGCCACACAGCACGAAGTCAAGGCCCTGAAGACCGCCTTTCGGGAGTTCCGGCCCAAGGCCTCAGGCCTGCAGAAGCTGAAGCAGTTCCTGGCAGAGCCAGGCATTTGATAATGTAAAACGAGCCGGATGAGCTTGAGATGCAGCGATTGCTGGTGAACAGCATATTGCAGCCCAAAAAGCCTGCTGCGGTCATTGAGAAGCTTTCTGTCCAGCAAGCCAAGCAGGGCGTCGCCCAGGTCCTTGCGATCTACGACAAGGACCACGACGGCGTGCTCACCGAAGAGGAGGTTATTTGTTTCGCAAAGGACCTGCTCAAGCGGGACGGGGCGGTGGTCAAGAGCGAGTTCCTGCGGGACCTGTACGGGCAGTTCGACGTGGACGGGGACGGGAAGGTGACGGCGGCGGACCTGGAGAAGGTGCTGGAGCTGGCGAAGGAGCTGATGAGCTGAGCGGATACGAGATAATTAATATCATGGGCAAGTACAAGACTCTGATCGAGAAGTACAAGGAGAAGCGCCTCGAGCACGAATCCGGGCTCGAGGGGCCGCCCCCCGACCCCGCCGGCATCAAGCGCGTCAGCCGGCTGGTCCGCGAGGGGCAGTCCCTCCCCGAGCTGCAGCTGCTCCGCGCGGAGGACTACGAGCGCATGCGCCGTAACGCAGTCATGCGCAGCCGCGAGGACTAGCTCAAGGAGAAGAAGCTGCGGGACGAGCAGCGCGAGAAGCAGCAGGAGGCAGCGCGGGCCAAGAAGGACAAACTGATCGCCATGGAGCGCCAGGCGAGGGAGCGGAAGGGGCTCAACGAGTTCGAGCAGGAGGAGGAGCGTGCGCGGGAAGAGGTTGTCAGCCGGGCACATGCGCTAGGGCGCGAGCAGATGGACCTGGTGAAGAAGATGAACCAGAAGGTGGACTACGCGAAGACGGTGACGATTCGCGACCGGCAGCTGGAAATCAAGCAGACCGAGTTCGAGAAGTTCAAGGAGTAGGAGAAGCGGAAGGACCTGATCATGGAGGTGGAGCGCCTGAAGCAGATCCAGTTCTACGAGAAGGAGCAGGAGCGGCGCACCCAGGCCATCCTCAAGGGCCGCGAGGTCATCATCGAGCAGATCAAGGACCGCGCCCTCCAGGTCCTTCGCCGCAAGGAGGAGCAGGAGCGCGAGGGGCAGGCCGTTATCAAAAAGATCCGCGAGATCGAGAAGGAGGAGCAGGAGCACAACCTCGAGCGCAAGCGCCAGCAGAAGCGCCTCAACGATGAGATCCTCGAGGCCAACGAGAAGGCCGTGCTGGTCAAGCAGAAGCGCGTGCAGGACGAGCTGGCCGAGGAGGAGAAGATCGTCAAGTACAACCTCGAGAAGGCCCAGATCGAGGCCGAGTACGCTGCGGAGCAGAAGCGCCTCAAGGACGAAAAGGAAAAGGAGGTCCAGCGTCTTCGTGAGCGCCAGGAGAAGGCCAATGACCGACAGGCAGAGCTGGACGCCCTGCGCGCTCGCCGCGCCTTCGAGCAGAACGAGCGCAAGGAGCGGGAGCGCGAGCAGCGAGAGGCGCGGCAGCGGGCGAGCATCACAGTGTAGCTGCATGAGGCGCGGCTGAACCAACAGAAGGAGAAGGGCCGCAAGATGGAGGAGCAGGCGCGGCTGGAGCTGGAGGAGTTCCAGCGGAACCTGGAGCAGCACCGGCTGGAGATCGAGCGGGAGAGCAAGCTGAAGGAGGAGCGGGAAGGATGGTGCGCAAGCACGGACTGGAGCTGAAGAAGCAGATCGCCATCAACGAGGAGAAAAAGCTGCTTTCCCAGAAGCTCTACCTGGAGGAGGGCCGCAAGATCAAGGAGTCCCAGTCCGACAACAACGATGTCCTGGCCCGCATCAAGCAGGAGAAGATGGACCAGCTCGTCCGCCTCGACATCCCCGAGAAGTACCGCGTCGAACTCGAGAAGATTCGCGTCAGCTGACCCTCATCCTTCATCCTTGCACTCTGAGAACAGTGCCAGTGCTCGCCGCCCGCACGCCACCACCTCTGCCTGGTCGCGGTGGGCCTGCCAGCATAGCTCCAGCAGGTCAGAGGCCACCCTGCTGTTGGTCTGCTCGCGGGCCCGAGCGGACTTGTAGTCAGTGGCAGCCGAAAGGGCCTTGACTGCAGTCTGCTCGGTGATGATGGCCTCCTCCATTAAATTCACAGGGGCACCACTTCAAGGTTGGCAGGCTGGCGGCCCTACACCGGCCGGTGCTCGGGGCTGAACGACTCGCAGGTCAGAGCCTCGATCACGTAGTAATGCGCGACCAGGCAAAGACTCTTGCCCTCGGGCACCTTCTTGGCCCATTCCTCCAGCCGGGCCTTCAGCCGCTCCATCCGCTGCTGGAACCACCCCGGCGACTCGAACTGCTGCTCGAACAGCTCGTAGATCTGGCCCGGTGAACTACCAGTAACTAGCCCAGGGTTTTCGAGGGTTGCCAGGTACTGCTCTTCAAAGTTGGCTGGCAGCTCGAACCCCAGTCCTGCGGCCCGCTCGGCCCACTGCTTGCGGTCCGGGATGTAGTCTGCTACAGTCTCCATCAACTCATAGGCAGACATCTCGATGACGCGGGGGATTGGCCCGCGGCCCTCGAACACCCGGGTGGCAGTCTCGATGGCCCTGCGGAGGGGGCTGCAGACGATCAAGCCCACGTTGTCGAGGAGCGGGTCGGTCACCTTGGCGCAGAGGGCAGCTCCCTCGAGGCTGAGCATGGGGTCGACGAGGACAGGACTGACGCGGATCTGCTGCCAGGCCTCCTTGGGGAAGGTGCGCCTGCACACGTTCTCGATGGACTGTGCGTGTCTGAGAGCCACGGCCTTCATATAAATGATCACTCTGCGTCCTTGTCCTCCAGAAACTGCTCGATTATGGCATAGGCCAGGTCCGCGACCCCTGTGCAGGCGTGCAGCTGCAGGTCCTCGATCAGCAGGTGCACGCCTGCCTCCATCAGCCGCTCCACCAGGAACCCCAGCCGTGGCGGGTTCCCCCGGTTGGCCTGCAGCAGGGACTCCACCGCCTTCAGCCCGAAGTAGATCTCCTGCTTGTGGGTGTCCATCTGCAGCGAGTTGGTCAGCTCAATCCACAGCCAGTTACCCGTGTAGTAGCATTCCTGCACCGCCTCGAAAATGTGCTCACGGTCGCGCTTCGAGGCCTGCTTCATTGTCTCACTCAGCCAGTAGTCGGTCACCACGGCCTGTCCTTCTGCCGCCGGCCGCTTCCCGTACTCGAAGAACAGCGCCGTCGCATGGTGCTTGAGCAGGTAGGCTGGCAGCCGGACTGCTGAAACCCGCTCACACATGATGAATCCAGCCGGGACGCAGAAGGGGTCGGTGTGCTCCAACACCTTGATAACCAGCTTCAGCTCCGACCGCTCAGTGGCCTCGTAGTTCAACAGCCGAGCGTGGCCGCAGGCTGCGATTCCCTCCTGCAGGCGAGAAGATCGGGCCTGTTGGTTGCCGAGTATCTGTAGTAGACAACGCAACCCCTCCTCGCGCAGGACGGGGTGAGTCGAGGTCAAGGCCTCGCAAGCTAGGGGGAGGACGCGGATCAGCTTGTCCTCGAACTCAAGCTGCTTGCGCAAGTAGGTCTAGAGAAAGTTGTAGGCCACCCACAGTAGCGAGGCTTTGGAGAGCATGGCTTGGCCGTCGCCATCCGCCTCCTTCACTGGGATCTCTCGGTACTGCCGGATCGCCCATTCGTCGATGCCCGCGGTCACCATCCTGTCCCGCAGCCGCTCGCTCTCGCCCGACATGTTACCCAAAATGTTGGCGATGATTGGCAAGCAACTCTTCTGCTCCAGATAGGGCAGGATTAGACTGAGGATGTGCTTCGAGTCGAGGAGGATGCAGGTTTCGGCTTCGATCGAGGAGTACGCACTGAGTGTCTTCAGCACGCTTTCTGGCGGGATCCCTCCGGAAGTGCCTCGCAACCGCTGCAGTAGCTCGTCCACCAGCCCGCTGTCCAGTAGCAAGGTTAGCTTGCGCTTGCTGCTGTCCTCGCTGCTGTAGAGTGCCTAAGTGACGGCCTGCAAGTAGTCCTTCTTCAGCTCGGCCCCTGCAGCTTGGTAGTCTGAGATCGCGGTCTCGAGCCCTTTGTAGGCCTGGGCACGGCCTTGGCAAACGATGTCCATGCGGGCCCTCTTGCGGATGTCGGCCATCTTCTCGTCCCTGCGGCGACTGATCTGCACGTTCATTATGGATCTCTCTGACACGCTCTACTACCTCGAAGGGCTGGACCGGCTGGTCAGGCGCTTCCTGGGGCTCAGAGCTGAAGAGGCTGCGCTCAGGGCCGAGGTGGAGCAGCTCGCCCAGGCCTGCCAGGCCGAGGAGAGTCGGGCTGCAGAGCTGGCGAGGCGGAAAGTGCGCAGGCAGGTGCGTAGTTCCCGCAGTAACTGTGCAAGGATGGGACGCGCGAGGGACAGACTGTCAAAGGAAATAAAGGCCCTGGAGGAAGAGAAGGCAAGACTGGAGCAGGGCGGGACTGAGTGATCTCATTGTTACTTGAATAAATACTGTTCTGAGGGCAACAAAAGGAAGGCCTAGAGTGTTTCGTTATGGCTGAGCAAATATTGAAGTGCTTGATCATCTTAATCGGGTCCTGAATTTGAACATAAAAAATCAAGTTCAGCCCCCTTGATTTGCAAGTTTATCAATTGATCTTAATACGCTTTACTGTTTCGAAGGACTTGGCCAGTTGACCAATCGCTTCTTGGCCTTCAGTGTGAACCGCCCTCCGTGACTAAGATATCGGCAATATCTTTATTCCTCCCTCTCTCCTTCAGTGTGCTGCGCTCCAGGCCAATGGTTACCGGCTGAGGAAGCGGGCCTCATCGCTGCAAGGCGGCAACCGTGCAGACCGGTTCGCAGAGATCCTGTTATAATTTGAATGGACACTGCTCTGAGGCGCAAAAAAGAGGAGCTGGCCCTCAGGACCAGACGCGAGCACCTGGCCAGAGTGCCAACCGCTCACAGACCTTCACTCTTGCAGAAATCAAATCCGCCATGGCCGGAGGAGTCGACCTCCAGCGCTTCGGGACCAGCATCTGCCAGGTGGAGGGGCTGGGCAAACTCTCAAACCCCGAAGTCGTCGAGTTCTACCAGTCCGTGTTGGAGGGCCTTCCTGCGCTCGAACAGCGAGACCCACAGCTCTGCGACGGAGTGGCGAACGGGCTGGCGCAGCTGATTGTCAGTTTCGACGACTGCCTGCTGCACTCGTTGCTGGAATCAGCCAGCTTCATCCCAGACATCTTCCGCTGCCTGGAAAGGGCCGAGCACTGCGTCGAGTCGATGGTCTACCTGCTGTCGAGTGTGATGGTCCGAGCGAACTGGGCGCGGGACTGGCTGGTGCGCCAGAACGCAGCTCGGCGGGTGCTGGCCGCACGGACGCGGGGATGTGGGGATGGTATGTTCTCCTACTACCTGTACTGCCTCACGCTTTACCAGGTGAACACTTCCGACTACAGCTTTTACCGGGCGACGCTGTCGACCGCGATCGCAGTGCTCCTGCGCGGCAGTGAGGCTCGCACCGAGCTGAATATCCTGGAAGTGCTCGAGCGGTTCGTCGGGGCGTACCCTATGCTCAAGGAATGCGGGCTGAGCGTGGTGGGGTTGGTCAGCAAGCTGGACAAGGCGGAGGCTGATGCCAAGGTGGGACTGTACAAGCTGCTGGACTGCCTGGTGACCAATGATTAGCTGGACAGGTCCGAACTAGAGCAGGCGGTGATGTGCCTGGTGACGGGAGTTAAGCGGGAGGAAGGCAGGCTGCAGAGCATGATGGCGATGATCGCAAGCAACCTCTATCTGCACGAAGACCAGCAGGTGCTGGCCTGGCTGTACGAGTGGCAGCTGCATGACCACCTGCTCGTCCTGTTCGCATAGGCGACAGACCCTTCACTCAGGGAACTACTTTGCGAGGCCATCACTAACTGCATCAACATGTTTGAGACTGGGGTCGCGCTGGAGGTGGCCCGCCGCCACGGACTGGTCTCATTAGTCATTGACATGCTTCGCACTATCGAGCTGCCGTTCGTGCTGTTCAAGGCGCTTCGGCTGGCACGGCTCCTGCTCGAGCTGGGCCAGCTCTCTGTGCAGGAGGGGATAGCCAAGTACAGCCCCACAAAGCGAGCATGGCTGGACCTAGAAGGCGGGCCTGTTCTCTAGGACCTGCAGAACCACCGGGCCGAGTTCATCTACAGCGCGACCTACCAACTGATCGAGGACTTCTTCAGGAAGGAGACTGAGTGAGTAGTATTGAATTCAGGCTTTTGGAATTGTCAGCCGCTGTTCTCTAGCCTTTTGCTGCCGCACTGCCAGCCGGCCCTCCTGCCGGCCCCGCAACCGTCGCAGCATCACGTCCTCCAGCAACAGCTGGTTGTGGGACAGCTGCGAGTGACTGGCTCCTACCTCCAGCTCGTGGCGATGGCGGGGTAGGTAGGGGTCGATGAACTGGTAGGCGTCGGGGTCAAAGGCACCGCTGCTGCTGCGCTCCTACCGAGCATGCAGCTTCTGCAGAGAGTGCGAGATAACCTGCTTGAGCGTGTGCGAGAGGCGCTTGATGTTGTGGTTGGTCTTGCGGATCTTGAAGATCGTATGGTTTCCCTTGCCCCGCTTGCGGCCGCAGATCTTGCGCAGCTGCTACCGGGCATCCACCACCGCCTCTCGCGCCTACTTCGAGGTGGGCCTGGGTCCCTCCGCAGTGGCCACTGAAAGGTCGCTGATCATTAACAATCAGTCATTCAGCATGTCCACGATGCTGTCAGCATCGGGCTTGTCTCCGATCTGGACAAACCCATCGCCTCGCACCTGGAAGGTCTTTTATGGAGGGCAGAGGAGGATCTCTCGGACCTGTGCGATGACGGTCTGCCCGGAGACCTGGTCCTGCTGCTCGAGGAGGTCGAGGACATGGTCGATTTCCATCAGCTTGCGGTAGTACAGCTTGCGCTCCACCTCGTGGCGGGCTTTTTCCTTGCCGGCGTTAGGATCAATCTGTTCAAGCTCCTTCTCGAAGGACATAGAGTTCTCCTTCTCAAAGCCAGACTTCTCGCGGATAGCCGAGATGCGCTCCAGCCGGTCGAAGGACTTATCGGTGCGCAGAGGCCGGGGCAGCCCTGAGTGGTGGCTGTCCCTGCGCTTGCGGGATGGCTCTTCAGGCAGCTCCAGTTCTGCGCCCTGGCGGCGGGCGACAGGGTCATAGCCCGGACAGTTAAAGTCGAAGGTCTTGATCATCCAGAGGAGGAACTCATGGTTGTCCTGGTACTTGCAGCGGACAAGCCGCTCGACGTCGATGGGCTTGGCCACGTTGTGCTTGAGGAAAGCCTGCTGCAGGACCTTGAAGTTGTTGACGAACTCGTACTCCTGCTTGGCCTTCCAGTTGACCTTGGCCAGGGCGACCTTGCCGCGAGTGGCGATGTCGAAGAGCTGGCAGTAGACCGCGCCCGAGCCCAGCTGCTCGAGGCGGGTGAGGGCCAGCCCCAGCAGCCCGTTCACCCAGGCCACCAGCTCCCCCCGTGACTGCATGTTCAAATCGATTAGCGTTACCCATGAAAAAGAAATCCCGCAGGCCCGCCCCCGATCGCGACGCCTCCTCCAATGAACTGCGCTATGGCGAGCGCATCCGCTCCCTCCAGGCTGAGACCCGCGTCTTCAGCAGGCGCCTTCAGGAGGAGCAGGACCGCCACGAAACCCTGCAGCTGGTGATCCGCGAGGTGGAGGGCAAGATCGCCGGTCAGAGCCCCGAGTAGTCGGGAGGGGAGAGCCTGGGCTAGCTTGAGAAGGTGCGGAACAAGCTGGAGTACGACCTGGAGCAGATAACACAGAAGCACAACTAGAGCCTGGCGCAAATAAACCTCCTCAAGGAGCAGGTCAACGTGGCCCGGTCCGAACGAGTCATCTACTCCAACATCTTCAAGGATCTCGAGAAGGAAATCAGCTTTTATGAGGACCGGCTCAAAAAACTGATAATTGAGCGCAGCAGGGTCGACCAGGAGCAGCGCGCAGTCCAGGAGCGGCTTGACCTGGTGTTCGAGCAGGCCCGGGTCGAGGAGGACATCGATGAGACTGAGCGCCAGGCCTCTCTAGCCGAAATCGTCAAGGGTGGCTTTTTGGATATCAACAATAAGAAGTCAGGCCCCAATACAAAAAAATTCCATCCTGTCGACGACGAAGAAAAGAAACGAGAAGCTCGCAAGTCTCAACATGCGAGTGAGGTCTAGGCCATGAAATTAGCCTTCTAAAAGCTGGAGCTGATGACAGGCCTGTCCGTGGACAGGCTAATTGAAGTCTACCCCAACATCTAGAACATGAACTAAGAGCTGTTCCAGCGGTCGAACGGGTTGACTGACGACATCGACTCGCTCGAGAAAAGCATTCAAGTTACCACTTGTCAAGCCAAGGAAAAAGAGGCCAGGCTGGAGCGCGAGATTATTCGTTAAAACAAGACCGAGGAGCCGCGCCTGTCGGAGGCAGAGAGGCTTCAGCGAGTCGAGGACAAGATCGCTGATGAGCGGGCCCGCCTGCAAGCCCTGCTGCAGATCTACCGCCCGCTAGCTGACCTCACTGGCGTGACCTTCCCCGAAGACGGGTCTTTCGAAGAGCAGGTGCGGAGCTACCTGATGGCGATCGAGGAGAGGGTGGACAACGTAATGGCCTACCTAGGCCTTTCAGCGGAGGACAAGCTGAAGCTGAAGGAGCGGCCGGAGAAGGAGCTGGGCGAGAAGGAGTTACAGGAGCTGCAGGGACAGTGCCGGCGGAAGGAGGACGACCGGGTAATTTCGAAGGCAGAGTTCGAATCCGAGATCCGCAGGCTGATAAACGTGCGCAAGGGGGCACCTGCTAAGACAATTAAGCAGTGATGGCTCTGAATTAATAACGCCTTTGCATCCATGTTTTACAAGGAGGACAGCCTGCCGCCTCCTGTCCGCCGGACTGTACCGCTCCTGACAGGTCACCGTCATCCTCATGCACCGTCCCGAGGCCACCCTCGCGCTCGACCTCTCCCGCCTCAAGAACATCACCTCCCTCAAACGCCTGGCCGAAGAGGCCTTCCAGGAAAGCATCACCCCTTTCAACGTCTTCAGCAAGGACGGCGTCGAGTACCAGGACGAGGACCTGCGCTACCTCAAGGATGGCGACCTCCTCTATGTCACTGGACTGCCTTCCTTCGATCCACTTGTCATCCTCCATGACTATGAAATCGGGGCCAAACTGGGCCAGGGCGGGTTCGGGGAGGTCTTCAAGGCAGTTCACCGTCCTACTGGTTAACCCTACGCCATCAAGCTGGTCTCTGCCCGGTCAGTCCCGACAGCGGTCGTCGCCATCCTTTTCCAGGAAGTATAGGTCCTGCGCAGGCTGAGGCACCCCAACGTCATCCGAATCCGCGAGTTTTACGCGCTGCAGGACATGCGGATCGTCATCATCATGGAGTTCATGGCAGGCGGCGAGCTGGGTGAGTTCCTGAAGGGGCGCGACTTGACCGAGCAATAGATGCGGACCGCCTTCCTGCAGATCGTAAAGGCCATCAGTTACTGCCACGAACGAGGGCCTCATCCACAAGGACCTCAAGCCGTAAAACATTCTGCTGACCAACCCCGACAGCCTCGAAGGACTGAAGCTGGCAGATTTCGGAATCGCGGGGTTGGCCACTGGCGGCAAGCCCTCGGACCTGACCTTTGGCACACTCCGCTACATGCCCCCCGAAATCCTGTCTAACCGGGAGCGGGGCAACCTGCCTTCAGTCGACGTGTGGGCGGTGGGGATGATCCTCTTTCTGATGGCCTTCAAGCGGCACCCCTTCCCGCAGCCCAACCCCCGGCTGCTGGCTGAAGCGATCGTCTCCTGCAAGTACAGCATTTCTGCGAAGGAACGCGAGCACTGCAGCCCGGAGCTGCTAGACCTGCTGGAGAGCATAATCGTGGAGGACCACAAGGCGAGGATAACAGCCCGAGGGATGTTGGAGCACCCTTGGACTCGGGGACTAAAGCTGAAGTAGCCGGACCAGAGGCAGTCCGACCCGGCTATCGTCCTGCCGCGCGGGAAGGTCCGCTACAAGAGCAGGAAGGTGCACGAACGTCTGTCGGTGCCCCGGCATCCGCCGGAGGGCAAGGCCCGACTGTCGCGATTCAAGTGATTCTGAGTATCGGATGGACACGCTGGGGTGGGACGAGTCGTACTGGATGTACGTGCTGATGAGCGCGCTGTTCCTGAGCCTCAGCCTCATCTTCGTGTACCTGCTGCGCTGCGACGCCTATCTGCGATTCCTCGAGGACGTGTGGCTGGCCGAAAACGACTTGCTTACCGAGTCTCCCGACAAGCCTTTCCGCGGCACGATCTGATCTCATCTTAATGGACAGCCCGTAGACCTCGCTGCATGTAGCTGCTGCGGCGAGTACGGACTGCTGCTCCGGGAGGGTGTTGAGGACAGCCCCACCTTCATCGAGGCCAGGGTGCGCTCAGGCTGCGGGAGGTGGCTGTCGGCTCGCAGTATATGTGTCTGCTCGATGAGGCCAACGACGCCTACTTGGTGGGCAACAAGGACGTGCACATTGGACAGACCGACTTTCTACGAGTGCCTCGCCTGCTGCTGCAGAGAGTGGTGGCACTCAGCTGTGGCTGGGAACATGCCATCTTCATGTCCGACCTCCGCACTCTCTACGGCATGGGCTCCAATCTGCACGGACAGCTAGGCTTCAGCAAATAGGCCCAGGCAGTCCAGATCCCTGCCGAGATCCGGCTCAAGTTCAAGCCCGACGGTTTCTGGTGCGGAGTCAACCGCTCCTTGTTTTCTCACTAACTGTTCATCTTCGGGTGCGGGAGTTCCAAACACCATGAGCTCGCGGACAAGGCGTGTTCTATTATCTGACCCTGGTCGGCGAATCCAAAAGCAAGGTTACCAAGATCGCCAATGGTCTCAGATTCTCCCTCATCCTGCTCGACTCCCACGAATTGCTTGCGATCGGGTAGAACAAGCACGGAGAGTGTCTGTCCAAGGAGCCACAGTTGAAGGAGCTGACCCTAGTTGCCTAGGGCGTCGCGGACGTGGAGGCAGGCTGGTCCCACAGCACCTTGCTTTACAATGATGGCAGGATCCAGACCTACGGCAGCAATCAATTTTCCCAGCTAGGTAGAAACCCCGCGGACAGCCCCGAAGTGGCGGTGCGGCCGGCCGGATCAAATGTGGCAGCATGTCGACTTACGCCTGGTCAGCCGACAAACTTTACTGCTGGGGCTGGAACGAGCACGGCAATCTGGGCTGTCCGGGCCAGCCGCCCGGCATCACCGAGCATCCGATCAGCATCGAGCACGACTTGGTAACAAACGGGGCCACGACCGTATACTGGTGAAGTTGATTCATTTCCCTGCCTCGGGGTGGTCCATCGTCTCGACGGCCTCGAGTTTTCGCTTGAGTTCTTCGGCCAGTGCGATCTGTGCGGATAAGTCTTAGAGAACAGGTAGAGGATCTGACTTTTAGAAAGTCAGGTTGCGGTCGATTATTTAAAGATTGCGAAGCCACCGTGCCAGGGCCTCACTGAGATCGACTTCTTCAGGCCCGCAGTTTTCGATAAGACAGACGTCTTCCCTGCTGCGCATTTCCTCCATGATTGGCACTCTCTCAACCAGCCCTCACGAACTCCCTGTACTTGTCCACAGCCACGCCTCTGTCCAACCTCCGCCCTGCGTCTTCAGGCGCAGAGTTGGACTGCTTCAGCTTCGTTAGAAGGGCCAGCTGCTACTCGTTCGAGATCAGAGGAGGTGACACGGCTCTCAAAGTGCCGAGGCGCTGGAGTTGCAGGGAAAGGTGGTGGTGCAGGATCGGAAGAGTGCTGCTGTCTGGGCAGACTGGATACAGGCTGTTTATGTCGGTAGGGGCTTGTAGGGGTCCAGACACGGTAGCAAGACCTGACCCGCGTTGTTGTCAAGTATAACCCGCCTGAGGGCGAATTCCGCCAGCAGCCGTAGCAGTCTGGCGAGAGGCCGGCCAGCCATGCGGTCAACGATATCCCTCGAGAACTCGATGTCGGCCATGATCCGCCCATCCGCCCTCATCTTTTAAAGCAGCCTGCCGAAAATGAGCTTGAACTCAGCCTGGTCCTTGTGAGTGTAGGCAGGGAAGAACATATCGAGGGCTGCAAGTTCTTCGCGGTGGACCAGGTGTCCGAGGATGAAGTGGGCCAGGAAAAAGAACAGCTTGGGATGCTCCTTATGAAAGAGGGGGAGGGCGAGACCAGCTTGTGCTTGGCCAGGTCCTCGCGGGCGGGCCCAGAAGGGTGACGTGCTCGAGCAGCAGCTGCTCTTCGGGACAAGGCTACTCCCTCTTTTTGGGCATTAACTATACCATCACTGTTCAAGCAGTGGCGTGCAGACCTGCCTCACTGCTGAGCTGCGGATGAAGGCGCTCTTCAGTCCCCCCAGCAGAGGGCTGTCGGTCTCGACCTCCCGGAGCAGCAGGTTCAGGTTGGAGTCGACCTGTGCCAGTGCCCCTGAGACCTTCACCCCGTTCTTCAGCTCCACCTCGACTTCCGCGTGCTTTTCGGCCAGCTCCCCGAAGTAGCGCAGGAAGGGGCTCTGCTCCATCGATAATGAATTTCACCTCCGGGCGATCAGCGGCTTGCTGATCGCCTGGACCTGCCTCAGGCTCTCCTCCACGCGCTCCTCCAGGCCCTTGATGTACCGGGAGTCCTTGAGCGCCTGCTCCTCGAGCGCCTGGCAGCATTTCTTCACCCTGCCGTGCTCTAGCTACAGCCTCGTTAGCTCGCCTCGCAGGGCATCTCTGGATGCCTCACTCTCCCGCAGACGTTGCTACAGGTCGCTGCGTTGAGCCAGCTACTGCCGGGCCTGGGCCAGCTCCCTCGACAGTCTGAGGCACTTCTATTCGGCCTCGACCGCCTGGCTGGCCCGACCCTTCAGCAGCGCGATCTCATGCCCGGCCTGCTCCTGCAAAGTCTAGATTGAGTTTTCAAGGCCCGCGTTGAGGGTTCTGGCGCGGTCGAGGTGAGCTCGCAGCTGTTCGTTTTCGCTAACCAAGAAGCTACGTTCGTCTTCTGAGACTGCATTGCACTGCTACAGCCTGCGGATCAGCTCTGCCTGTTGCTCGTTTTCCTCCTGCAGCCGGCATGCATCCTCAGGAGGTCCCTGTGCTGGTCCTGGACAGCCCTGCGGTCCTTGACCAGCAGCTGGAGACGCAACTTCTGCTCGCGAAGCTGCCTGAGGCAGTCCTCCTACTGCTCAAGTCCTTCAAGTCCATGGCCCTTTCTTCCTCGAGCGCGGCCAGCATTCAATTTAAACCCGTCCAAACTGATTATAATGCATCCATGGCCCTGCTCAACAGGCCCCAGCGGTCCGTCCTCACCACCAGCGACCAGCCCTGGTTCTGCTTCCCCCACATCAACAGGCTCATCTGCCCCACCGCACCGCCGAGGACCAGGCACCCTGCGCACGCCTGCTCAGTTCTCGGCCCGCAGCCATCGACGTCAGCCCTGACGGAGAGCCCCTCTTCGCGGCGGTGGTCCCTGAGTGCTCTGCCCTGGCGATCTTCAGCTGCGAGAACGAAACACTCAGGCCAGAGCACTACTTCGAGGAGAAGGACAAGGCAGTGGTCAGATGGGTCAGATACACCCTGCTGGTGGTGCTCTCTGACCGCATCAAGGTGCTGCCCCTCACCGGCCTCGACGTCCGCGCGGGGGTCATCTACCCCTCCAGCGAGGTCCTCGGGGTGGTGGCCTTCTAAAAGCCTTCGATCGACAACGCGGATATCAGGGTGCTGGCAGTGCTGACCCCGCGGAGGGTAGAGATCTTTGTCGACTTCGACTGCCTGCACCGGAAGGAATACGAAGACACTCCTCTCTATGTCTTTACTTATACCGGTAAGGAGGGCAGGATCCGGGGAGAGGAGGT
This sequence comes from Hippocampus zosterae, assembly GCF_025434085.1. NCBI lineage: Eukaryota > Metazoa > Chordata > Actinopteri > Syngnathiformes > Syngnathidae > Hippocampus > Hippocampus zosterae. The sequence goes on along the minus strand of NW_026262858.1, from coordinate 14,983 downwards.
TCTGGCTGTGGTATTCAAGAACAGGGTTTTGCTCTACTGCGCTCGCAACATGATGCAGCTGGCCATCCTGCCCCTGCCCTTTCCTGTAGAGACCCCGCTTTCGTGCGCTACTCCCAGCAGCGCAACGAGCTGGCCAACGCCTACTTCACCAGCGAGGGGGTGTGCTTCTCCTGTGTCACTTTGGACCGCCTGCTCGAGACCATGGCTGTGCGGCTGTACAAAACCACTCTCATGGAAGAGTTCTTCGAGTTCATTGTGACCGGGTAGGACACGCTCCAGATCGATGTCTGCATGACCACCAAGGAGGAAACGTTCATCATCAGGAGGCTCGGGGTCAGCGAGACCTACTGCTGCTAGCTGAAGGAGTATGCCCCTCAAGCTATTAACGTGCGCAACCAGTTCAGCGAACTGCTTTCGCGAACAGCTGGGATTGTTCGATTTCTATCTTTAGCGCAGCGCCTAAAACCGAAAAAAGGCAACTGAGGCAAATCCACCCAAAAGCTCGCCTAAGAAGAAAATCCTCCAGCGACGGGACCGCGAGGAAGCCAGCTAATCCGAGGCCCTTTCACGATCATCGGGGACAAGCCCATCGACCACTAGACCTACCGCACCATCGAGATCCTGACCAGGGCCAAGCCGGACAAGAGGAGAGTAAGTAAGCAAAGGGAAAATAAGGTAAGAAAAAACCTGGGAAAAACAATGAAGGGCGGAACTAGGATTAGCGTTAAACAAAAGAGTGCGAAAGGGGTATAACAATAAAGCAAAATCGTGGTTAAAGGGGCCGTGAAGCAAAAGGCGACTATCGATAGGCTCGACGGAATAAAGAAGGACGAGAAGGCCGGGAAGGGCGAGAAGGCCGGCAAGAACGAGAAGGCCGGGATGGAAGAGAAGGCGGGAAGGCAGGGAAGGACGAGAAGGCCGGGAAGGACGGAAGAGGCCGGCAAGAACGAGAAGGCCGGGATGGAAGAGAAGGCCGGGAAGGCCGGGATGGAAGAGAAGGGCGAGAAGGCCGGGAAGGACGAGAAGGCCGGGAAGGACGAGAAGGCCGGAAGGCCGGGAAGGACGAGAAGGCCGGGAAGGACGAGAAGGCCGGCAAGAACGAGAAGGCCGGGATGGAAGAGAAGGCCGGGAAGGCAGGGAAGGACGAGAAGGCCGGCAAGAACGAGAAGGCCGGGATGGAAGAGAAGGCCGGAAGGCAGGGAAGGACGAGAAGGCCGGCAAGAACGAGAAGGCCGGGATGGAAGAGAAGGCCGGGAAGGCAGGGAAGGACGAGAAGGCCGGCAAGAACGAGAAGGCCGGGATGGAAGAGAAGGCCGGGAAGGCAGGGAAGGACGAGAAGGCCGGCAAGAACGAGAAGGCCGGGATGGAAGAGAAGGCCGGGAAGGCAAGGAAGGACGAGAAGGCCGGCAAGAACGAGAAGGCCGGGATGGAAGAGAAGGCCGGGAAGGCAGGGAAGGACGAGAAGGCCGGGATGGAAGAGAAGGCCGGGAAGGAAGAGAAGGCCGGGAAATCCTAAAAGAGTGTGGTAAGGGTTAAAGATATGATAGAGAGGGACAAGACATTCGATAGCAAGCCGAAAGACAACGGAACCAAGAAGTTCTAGAAGTACGATAAAACAAGGGCGGAAGAGAGCATTAAGGCAGCATAAGATCAGCCGCAGGGCAAGCAGCAAACAGAACGAAAACCAGGTTAGCCAGGGTTATAATTAATTAGGCATGATGAAACAGCCGTCGGAGCAGGCCAGTCCGTCCGACCAGCCCTACCTTCTGAAAGGATCCAAGCCTGTCTGGCTCTAACAGCTGGTCGACGACGACAGCCAGTCCATATCCGAGTTCCTCGCCGCTTACCTGCAGAATGCGCACCATGGACTTTGTCAAGGCCATGCAGTGGAAGGTGCAGAGGTCCCTCAACAGCCTGCCACTGGAGGTGGTTTCTGCGATAATGCAGCAGCAGGCAGCAGGGCTGCTGAACGAGTCGGTCAAGAAGTGCCTGGGGGGCGCGCTGGGGGGCGAGCTGGAAGGCTGTTTGGGCGAGCTGCTCCAGGAGCTGAACCGGGTCTTTGAATAGATTTGCGCACTTTCTGGCAGTCTAAGTCCATCAGTGATAATCTCGAAGAAGGTGAACCTCGAGTAGGTGCGCGAGTAGCTGGCCAGCAGCCAGGCCAGGCTCGTCTCCACTCTGCGCGCCTTCACTGATGCGGTCGCCGCCTGGAGCAGACTCACCACTCTGCTGCGGAACTACATGAGGGCGCCTCCCGCGAGCTAGAACAGCTCTGTGCCTACCAGAACGAGATGGCCGTCATCGTGAGGAGCATCATGAAATGAGATCGGTCACTTCTTCTTGAACCCGGCGATCTGCTCGTTGACTTTGTCGAAGGTCTCAATGTCGATCTGGTCGATCAGCAGCTGCGCCTTGGGCGACTCCAGTTCCTTGAAGGCCTCGGGGCATCGGTGCGAATGATGCTAACCACGACTCCTAACTCCTCCTGGTCGAGCCCGCGTAAGCGCTCGTGCAGCTTGGCCTTTTCGGCGTAGGGGACTTCCTCCTGGACAGGTTCGAAGTACTCTTCAGGACGGAGGTCCTTGATCTGTCCCTTGCCGGGGACGGTTACGTTGATGAGGGGCAGGTAGTTCTTGATATTCTTCTTGAACTCGCGCTCAAGACGCTCTGCGACCACGTAGATCCAGGAGCCAGGCGCGTTGTACAGCTTGCAGTTGTCCCAGGTCAGTTGGATGTCGTCCAGGAACTACTCCACGAATTTGTACTTCCCCGCCACCAGCTTCTTCTTGACCGTGCCCAGGTCCATCGGGTTCAGCACGATCAGCGGGTAGTCGCTCAGCCCCAGCCCCTTCCAGTCCACGGGCGCACGGAACTCCGTCGAGTCGTTGGAGTCGGTCAGCTTCTGCAGGATCACGTTCGCCTTCTTGAGCTACTCCTTGCCCAGCCCGTTCTTCGAGCTCAGCTTCAGACTTGAAAAGCATTAAATCCCCAGAATGATGCCCGACGACGAGGAGACTCAGCCCGTTCTGCCCTAGCACCCGCCTGCGCAGGAAGACCAGGCCTCTTCGGAAGCAGGCCCCTTGGCGCCAGAGCCTGGCTCTGGGCCCGAGCTCAGCGAGGCAGAACAGCTTCAGAAATGGGATGCCGACAAGCGGCGAGGCCGAGAGTACGCCCCTGCTGCAGAAGAAGCATTCGGATTGCTGTTCAACTCGAGGCGAGTCATTCTGGAGTTTCTGCTGGTGAGCGGCCTAGTGGTTGTGGTGCCCATATGCTGGTTATGCTCTCTTGGGACTACGTCGAGGGCCTGTCAGTGTCAGAGACAGCAAAGACGGCCATCCGGGCGGGCTTGCCCCATCGGCTGGGTATACCTGGTCATTGCCCTCTACGTGGCGCGGATCGTGACGGACCCAGTCAATTTCAGCTACGAGGAGGACCGCATGGCCTTCATATCGCGAAAGGGAATGAGCCGGCAAGTGCTAACCCCCGGGGTGGGCGAAAAGCTCAAGGCAGAGTGAGAAGATTCATTCAGCGAACAGCTCCTCGAGGGCGTGCTGGGGCCCGTCTTCGTTTATCTTCCTGCGGCTCTCGGCTGCGTATATTTCATCCCGCGACTGCTCCAGCGATTCGATCTTCAGGGCTTTGGGCTTTCTCCGCGATCTCACCGACACCGTCTTGCTGTCGAGCTCCCGGACTTGCTGTTCCGCCAGCACCTCGACCTTGATGGCCGCCGCCGCATGGTCTTAGCCTAGCTCTTACTGCACCACTGCTTCGGACGGTTTGCTGTCCCTGCAGAATCGCAGGAAGGCCCTTCTGAAGAGGCTGATGGTCGTGAGCAGGAGGATGACCCCTCCTGCACTCAGAAGGGCAGCCCCCAACGCCATGTCGTGACGGCGGTGGTGCTCGAAGAATACCAGACCGGCCACCATCACCAGCAGGGTCAGCTCACTGAGAGCAATCCTGATGTTTTCGAGGAGGTCACGGTAAGGCCTGAACTGCAGGCTGTAGAAGAGCACCCAGCACGACTGATGGTGAGGAGAGTGACCCGGATGTACAGAAAGCTGCTGGTGAAGGCGATCGCCAGCCCAGAGCCCACTAGCCCTACCCACCAGAACACCAGATAGAATTGGGTGCCCAGCCCGGCTCTGAGCTGCCCGTCAGGCAACTCAACCTCGGCCTCCTTAGTCTCACACCTTCTCCCTGCGGACTGCGTACTCGATGAAGTCGGCTTTGGTGGCCACCGCCTGCCAGACCATGACGCCACAGGAGTAGAGCAGCAGGGCGCTGGCCAGCCCCACGTTGACCAGAGCAGCGGGCTGGACTGGTACGTGCTGTTGAAGAAGAAGACTGCGGCTAGATAAAACAGTGGGATTGTCAGGTACGCGGTTAGCTTGGCGTGGCTGCTCGACAGGTAGAAGCTGGCGCTCTCTGCAGCCTCCCGGGGGCTGCCAGCCGAACCACGAGTCTGGCTGCGATTGCCAGCAGCAGGCAGGTACCCGCGAAGACGACTGCGAAGAAGGCATTGACAGTGAAGTCCACCCTGTTCTGGAAGAAGGCGTACTCCTCGACAGTGGCCTCAGAGGCGATTGTCGCAAGATGGCCTTTAGGACCTCAGCGTTATTGTACTGCAGAAACGCCACGATGAATTGCTGTAGGCAGTAAGAAGTCACTTCCGGGGCCGGGAAGCCCAGCTGCGTCAGCAGGAAGAGCAGCTGCAGGTAGCTGCCCAGCTCGACCGCCTGCATGAAGCCCAGGAAGCTGCCGAGGAGAGCGACGAAGGCCAGCATCAGGGCGAGGTATAGACAGGCGTTGGCGGACACCCGGAACACCGAGGCGGTTGCGGGCTCGTGATAGACGGCAGGGAATGTCAGTATTGATAGAGAAGGTGGCAGCCAAGGGCTTGGTGGCTGACACTTGGTAAGGCCCAGTTGGAAAGCCTTGGGGACATTGAGGGTCAGCTCTGCGAGCATTTCGTCGACAGTCTCCTTGAACTCGAGCCTGACGACGAGCTGCCCGGAGGCCGGGTCGAAGCGGATCTCCTTCATCTCGTAGTTCTGGGCGTCGGCCTGCTGGATGCTCATGCCGACCAGCTCTTTCATGCTCTCCTCCGAAATGCCGCGGTAGTTGAACACCCTCGCGGTCAGGGTCAGCTCGTTCAGCAGCGCCTCCTTCTGGACTTTCTCCAGTTAGAGGCCCATCTGGGTGCTAGGATAGCAGATGTCTTTCGAGGTTGATGAGCCGCCTTCGCAGATGAAGCCTTCCTCCAGCTGGCACTGCGCGCTGCAGCCGTCCCCGTCCGCCTGGTTGCCGTCGTCACAGGGCAGCTCGAACCGCCTTCCGTCTCCACAGATTTCCGAGCAAGACCCGGTTTCCCCTCCACTCACGTACTCGTAGCCCGACTTTTGAGAGCACTGCTTACACTCCCTCCCGTCCAGATAGGAACCTCCTGAACAGGCACTGCAAGCCACAATGACTGTGGTCAACTCGCTAGTCTGCTGACAGGTGGTGCAAGTGGCTGGACAGGCCAGGCACTGCAGCGAAAAGGCGTCAAATAATTACCCGTCTGGCACTGGATGGCCTCACACCGGTTGGCTCGCAGGGCTAGAGGACTCTCACACTGAGTGCACTCTGAGGCAGAGGGCCCCGAGCATGCCTTGCACGAGCTGTGGCAGACTTAGCAATAGGTGGCACGATAGCGGCCAGCACGGCAACTCAGGCAGCGGTCGCTGTCGTGGCAGGTGAGGCAACTGGTGTGACAAGGCTCGCATCGCCCGCCGCTCAGGTAGGTCGCCGCGGGCAGACGGCATAGCACCTGCCGTCGTATTTATAAAGGTCTGGCAGGCAAGTCATGCAAGAATCGGAGCTGATACAGACCTGACACCCGGCCCAGCACCCTGCACACCGTCCGTCCAGCTCAAAGGACCCTACGGGGCATGAGGCCATGCAGTTGTCGCGGTAGAGCACGTAGCCCGTCTCGCAGGCGATGCAGGCTCCGCTCAGGTAGTTTCTGCATCTGGAGCCCGCGACACAGCTGCGCTTTCCTCCATGTAGCCGCTCGCACACCCACAGGTAGTTCCAGTCAGTGCCCGGTTGGTAGCTGGGTCGCATGAAACGCAGTTAGTTGCCAGCTGGCTGCACGTGAGGCAGAACGACGAACATGCCTGGCAAATTGTTCCCTGCTTGGGTGCGAAGAACCCGGAGAGGCACACACAGGCATTCGCTTGGTCCCTGTTCTCTCCCGTCCTGCAGCTGTCGCAGGCCGTGTTGGAGGAGCACGAGAGGCAGCTTGCCAAGCAGGGCTGACAAGAACTATCAGGTGCCATGAAGTGCCCGGCTTGGCAACTGCACACGCCTGCTGATAAGACAGCATTGGCGTGGCAAGTGAGACAGCTGCTAGCAGAGCCTGAGCAGGTGAGGCAGGCCTGCGAGCAGCTGCTGCAGACCCCACTGTTCTCGAAGTAGCCGGCCATGCAGTCGCAGCTGCTGCCCACGAGCTATCTGTGATGCCGGCTGTCGCAGGACAGACAGCTCGATGCTGAGGAGGCACACTGAAGACATGTCGCATCGCAGGCGAGGCAGTTGCTGGACGACGCGTAGAAGCCAGGCAAGCACAGACAGGCATTGCTCGAGAGATACTTGGACGAGCCACAGGAGGTGCAGTTGGAGTCCTGGCCCTGGCAGGTCAGACAGCTTGCCAGGCAGGCGGTGCAGGTGCCAGTGTTTTCAAAGTACCCAGCAGTGCAGGAGCAGAGCGACCCAGCGCGGTTGCTGCTGGCGGAGCAACTCGCGCACTCCAGGCCATTCAGACAGGTGCTGCACTGCGCTAAGCAAGCCAGACAGTTGCTCGCATTGGAGTAGTACCCTGTCTGGCACAAGCAGGCGCTGCCTGACTGCACTCGCTGGGCTGAGCTGTCGCATGAGGAGCAGGCGGTAGTAGTGCCAGCGCAGGTCAGGCAGGTCGAATCGCAGGCGCTGCAGATGGCCGCACCTGTGTCCAAAAAGCCGTCTGGGCATGAGCACTGGCCGGAGGACAGAGCGCGATGGCTCGCAGGAGGGCAAGCGGTGCACTGGGTGGCCGAAGCAGTGCAGGCGGCGCAGGTGTAATTGCAGGCTGAACATGCAGCCACCCCGCTGTCGAAAAAGCCAGCCAGGCAGTTGCAGGAGCCGGAGTTTAGCTGCCTGTTGTGGTCGACTAGCAGTCGAGGCAGGAAGAGCTTGTCCCAGCGGAACAGGTCTTGCAGCTGAGGTGACAGGGTGAGCAGGCTGCAGCACTCACTTCGAAGAAGCCCTCTGCACAGGGGCAGCTTCCTCCGGACTGCAGTCGTGTGGACCCCCCTGCGCAGGCGGTGCACCCGGCCGCTGTAGAGTTGCTGCAGGCGGAGCAGCTGGTATCGCAGGCAGCGCAGGCCCCGCTACTTTCAAAATACCCGGTGACGCATGCACAGGCACCTCCAGTCAGCTACCGGTTGTCGGAGGACTGGCAGGTTAGGCAGTTTGTGGCAGTGGCCCCGCTGCAGGTCAGGCAGGAGGCATCGCAGGCAGGGCAGGCATTGGCCCCGCTTTCGAAGTACCCAGCGTTGCAGACGCACTGACTGGAGGATAGCGTGCGGGTCGCTGGGCAGCCGGTGCAGGAGCTGGCTGCTGAGCAAGTGGAACAACTGACGGGGCAAGTTGTGCAGGCGGCAGCCCCTGAATCGTAGTAGCCTGCAGAGCAGTTGCACTGGGAGGACGAGAGGGAGAGGGTGCGAGTAGCGGGGCAGGCTGTGCACTGCGTAGCTGTGGAGGAACACTCCTGGCAACTGTAGTGGCACGCCGTGCAGGCAGCCACAGAACTGTCGTAAAACCTGGTTGCGCAGGGGCATGAGGAAGAAGACAGCTGCCGGTTGTTTGCAGTCTCACATGCGGAGCACTGACTGGAGGTGGACCCCGAGCAGGTCTTGCAGCTGTAGTGGCAAGCCGTGCATGAGGTGGCATTCGACTCGAAGTAGCCTGCCACGCAGGCACAGGTGCCGCCGGATAGACTCCTGGTGGATCCTCCAGCGCAGGTCAGACAGGAGGAGACAGACGTACTTGAGCAGGTGGCGCAGCTGGTATGGCAGGCAGTGCAGGTGCCAGCCTGATCGACATACCCAGTGTTGCAATTACAAGAGCCGGAATTGAGTGTCCTGAAGGCACCCGCTTGGCAGCTCAGACAGTCGCTAGAGGAGCCCCCCGCCGCAGGTCAGGCAGGTGGCATGGCAGGCGCTGCAGGAGGGTGCCCCGCTGTCGTACAGCCCCGCGTCGCAAGGGCAGGCTTTCAGAGAGAAAGTCCGGCTGGAGGGGCATGTCGTGCATGTATTCGCAGCGGCCTTGCACTCAAGGCAGCTGTAGTGACAGGCTTAGCAGGCAGCAACCCCTGCATCGAAAAGCCCGGAATTGCAGGGACAGCTGGCAGAGCTGAGCGTCCTGGTGTCGGGGCAGGCCAGGCAGGTCTAATTTGTGCCTGCTGAGCAGGTGGCGCAGGAAACATGACAGGGAGGGCATACTACTGCCGCCCCGTCGTCGAAGTGTCCAGGTTGACACTCGCAAGTCGAGTTTGCTCCCATGTGCCGGAATCCAGCGGGGTCGCAGGCGGTACAGGCAGGGGTGCCTGCGCAGGTCATGCAGGAGTAGTGACAGGAGCGGCAGGCGACGGCAGTGGTGTCCAAGTAGGTGGTAGGGGGACAGGAGGACAGCAGGAGTGATTGGAGGGCGAGTAGTAGCCAGAGGCGCAGGTCCATCGAGGGAAGTGCAGGACGTCGATGACCGCGACGATGATTTCGGGGCCGTTGTTCCACGTGCTGATCCGCAAAGAAGTGGCAGTAGTCGTTATGGTGTAGCGGATGTTGTCGCCGTAGTTGGAGATGCTCGCGGAGTTGATGTAGGTCTCGCTGAAGGCCATTCCGTAGATGGAGCACCCCGTGAACAGGTCCCTGCCTGAACCCCAGCCCCAGGGTCTGGTCCGCCACCACCGAGGAGAAGGTCAGCTGCGCGTACTCGGGCATCTCGAGGTTGCGGTCGATGGAGGCCTGGTCGATGACCAGGTAAGCAGATGGTCATTTCGTTCATGTACATGTGGGTTAAGGTCCCGTAGGGCGCCATGCCCTCGAAGGTGAGGTCGCGCCGTCCAGCGCTTGGTGCGCTGTCGCACTCCCAGGTGCGGGTTGCGGTAGTTGTCGTAGTCGTCGAACGAGTTGAAGTAGATGAGCAGCCAGTAGTCCAGACTCGGCCGGGCTGCCGCGTACTGCAGGGGTGTGAAAACTGTAGGGCGCGGAGTGGAGTGCGGTGGTGTCCAGGACCAGCTGGGCGGCGTCCATGTCAGTCCGCACGAACGAGAAGTAGCTGATCGAAATCGAATACAGTTTAGTGTATCCAAAGGCAGTCAGACTTACTTTTAAAATCGATGCCGAAGCTTTCCGATCCAACTTATACTGCGCGGGGATCCGCCAGGTGTTGAGCACGTCTGTCAGCGGGCAGCTGATCGCAGTCTTCGGCGCCTCCTGGAAGCCCGTCGCAAAAGAGAAGCTAAATTATAAGTTGCGGGTGCCGGAGGACTAGTACATGACCAGGTTGCCCTGCTCGAAGGCGATGAGGCTGTGCGTGGCGGACTGGCACTGGCGGCAGGAGCCCAGCTGCGGGGCCGCTGCGCAATAAAACGCCAGTAACCCCACCAATATCATTATTATAATACGGTCTTCAGTCCCTGCCTGCGGCCAGGCTCGCCTCCAGCTGCTTGCGGAGGGCCTCGTTCTAGATCTTCTGCTGCAACGATCAGGTCCTTCACCTGATCGCTGGTGGCCTCGAGCCGGGCTGTCCGCTCCTCCTTGCTGCGGATGAGCAGCTGGGCGCTGGCCAGCTCCTAGCGCTCAGCGCGGATGAGTGCCTCCTGGCGGGCGAGGGCTTCCAGCTCAGTGCGGGCGCAGGCCTTGAGCTTGGCCAGCTTGACCAGCATGACCTTCTCCTCCTCCTGCAGAGGCATCAATAAACTTTTTAATTAACTGCCCATGGCCGAGGACCAGGACCTGCAGAGCATCTCCCGCCTCTACGCGGACTCCCTCGAACGCGCCAACCGCCTCGAGAAGGAGCTGGCCGAGGCCGAGAAAGACCACCAGCAGCTCGGCAGGCAGTGCTTCCTGCTCTCCCTTGAGAACAGCGATCTCAAGAGTGAGCTTGAGAAATCCAAGCACAACACCACTGCCGAGACATTGCTGGCCAGCGACCGCAAGCCTTCCTCCGGCTGCACCTGCGCATGGTCGACCTCATCGAGCACGTCGCAGCCGGCAGCTTGCTGATCGGCGAGCACCTCGAGTTGCTGAGGCAGCGGATTCAGGACGGCGACGAAGAGGGGGCAGAGCGGTAGCTGGCCAGCCTGGAGGAGTAGCTGCGGCTGAAGCAGAAGTACGCACTGAAGGCACGGGGACGGCTTTCGGACGCAAACAGGAGGGAAGAGCTGGGTCGGCTGATCGACGAGGCGCTGGCCCAGTGCTGTGTCTGAGTCAAGTAAAGTGTCTGCGCATCTGGCCGAGCATCCTGGCCATCCTAATGAAGTCGTCCATTAGCTCGTTGCGGTACCTGGCCTCCACGCACGCCCCGGCCCGCAGCTGAAGCACTCCTTCGAGTAGGCCTTCCGGCAGCCCTTGCAGAAGCTGTGGCCGCACGGGATCACCGTCACCGGCTCGCTAATCGGCTTCTTGCAGAAGCGGCATTCGAAACTCGGCAGGATTTCTTATTCGACCTGGCTGACCTCCTTTCTAGGGCCCGGATCAGCTGCTCGTGTGTCTGTGCCTTCGCACTCTCTGCTGCTGCTGCTTTTCCAGTGAAGCCAGTGCCTACTTCGCGGCCTCCAGCTCGTCATTTCTCTCCTTCAGTACGTTGGCCAGTACGTTGTTGTTATCCTGCAAGGTCAGCGCCTTCTGGTCGAGCGAGCGCAGCTGCCTGCGGACCTGGTCAAGCTCCCGGCGGGTGGTCTCGGCCTTGAAGAGGACCTCGTTCTTCTGGAGCAGAGCGGCGTTGAGTTCGTTCTTGGAGTTCTCCTCGCGTTTCTTCTCGCCTCCCCCAGCTCCTTGATAATTTTCTCAAGGAGCTCGTTGTCGGAACACAGCTTCTTGATCACCCGCTCGTTCTGCTGCGCCTTCTCCCGCAGCTCCTTGGCCATCTTGGCCCCTGTGTGCTGCTCCACCCTCAGCCGGTTCAGTTCCTTCGAGGACACCTCTCGGTGCTGCTTCAGCTCTGCATTCTAGCTGGCCAGCTGCTTCAAGGACACGACCTGCTCGTCCCGGCCCTGCAGCTTCTGCTCCAGGGCCTCGCAGTTAGCCTCTATCGCTTCCAGCTGATCTTGGAGCTGCTAGACCAGCTCGGTCAGTTAGCGGTTGCGAGTCTTTAAATAGTGACAGTCCTCATGTTCTGAGCGGAAGGCAGAGAAGGCTTCCGACAAATCAAGCAGGTCTGCCTTTGCCTGGATGCCCTCTTCAACAACGGCTTGCTTGGCTTGGGCCTCCGCGGCAAGGGCAGCCTGGGCCTACGCAAGGCGGGAGGTGAGGGCGGCGAGGAGGTCGCTGTGCTCCTGGATGGTGGTCTAATTGGCCCCGAGGAGAGCTTCCAGGGCCTAGATCTTGGCTTTGGCGTCCTGCCGTTTGAAGGGCTCGAAGGTGGAGCAGGCCAGCTCGCGCTTGCGTTGCATGAGTGATTAATGAGAGTCAGCGGGTGCAGTTCAGGCACTTGTACTTTTCGACGGACCTGACCTCGGGCCCGACCCCCATGCAGGACAAGTGGAAACCAGCCCTGGCACTCCTCGCACAGCACGTACTCCCTGTTCGGGTTGTAGGGCTGCCTGCACACGCAAAACTTCTCCCAGTCCTCAAAGGCCGGCTCGAGAGTGCCGGCCCTGAAGCAGGCTCGCTGAAAGAAGCTGTGTTCCTCCTCGGCGTTGTAGCTGGCCAGGCTGCTGACCTGCACCTTGTTGTCCAGCAGGTCGGGGCTGATAATGTCGGTCAGGTCGGTCTCCACCAGCTCAGTGGCCCCCATCGAGCTGATCACGTGCAGCGGCAGCGGCAGGTCGTAGCTCGGGCCATCAGCCCCACCTCCACGAAAGGCAGCCCCTTCTCCAGCACGTAGATGCCCAGGACCTTGTAGACCCCTTCGCAGGGGGGCAAGAGGCGAACGTGCTCAGCCTGGTGGAAAGTGGTGCCGCGGACGAGGATGGACTGGAAGGATTCAGCGTGGGCCTTGGACTGCTCCAGGTACTTCTTGAGAGACCTGCAGCTGGACTCGTAACGAACCACATACTATAGTTTTTACATTGCCGATCCGGCTCACGACCACAAACACAGCTTCCGATCCGCCCCCGCGCTGAACAGCCACGGCTGCCGCGGATGGAACCCCACCGCCAGCACTCCCGCCCCTGCACCACTCCGTGGCCCTGGCGCAGGATCTTCAGAGGCACGATGCTGGGCGGGTCGGCAGTGTCCCTGGAGGCCCGCAGGTGCAGCACGTGCACGCACCCGTCGTCGCAGCAGGCCGCGAAGAGCGGGTAGGCGGAGTGGAAGGCCACTCCTCGGACAGTCTTGTCTTAAATGCGCAGAGTCTTGAAGGGCTTATCCCCCAGCTCGATGTCGAAGAAGGTGACCTGGTGAGCACTGCGCCTTGGAGTCGAAGGACCCGACGGCCAGGATGTCGCCGTAGGGGTGGATCGCCAGGCTCGAGTTCCAGTCCGCCCCCGACACCATCTTGCTGTGGATCAGCTGCCGCTGCAAGTTGTAGATGAACACGCTCCGCCGGGTCATTATTATCAGCAGTGGCTTCGTCGGGTGGAAGTAAGCCTTCTCCAGGATCCCTTTCGCCTTAGCGAATGGCTTCTGGGAACGCGCACGCGATAGGCAGTGCACCATGATCTTCTCGCTTTTCTTGGGCTCGTCCGCGCACACATTCAGGAAGTAGTCCCCCTTGCCATGGACCTTCACCTGCGAGACCTCGTGCGAAAACCTTGCCGCCATCTAAACCCGGCCGGTATTCATCAGTCTCAGGCTCATAGAACTTCCAGTCTTGCCCGGTAAGCAGACAGGCTTCCTTCGCAGTCCTGATGCGCTGCTCGAATTCCTCGCATGAGTCTGCAGGTGCTTCGTAATAATCAGGAGACGCTCTGCCCGTGTGCCACTGCCAGTAGATTTTTGCACCAGTCCAGTGAGTAGATGGTCCCTTCGAGGGCCAGCTGCTTGACCTTGCGGCTCGTCATCACGTCCAGACGATCAGCAGCCCGGAATCGTCGCCTGAGGCTAGTAGGTTGCCGTCGTAATTGCAGGCCAGGGTCCGGACCCGGGCCCGGTGCCCTTCGTAGACGATGTTGGGGACTGTTGGGAAAGGCCGCAGTTGCTCGGGCTGGGGCATTTCAGGGATGATGCTATCGAGGTCAACCTGCACCCGCTTCTTCTTGACTCGGGGACACTCATACAGATCGAGACACCGCTAGAAGCGCTAGTTGACCAGGGCCTCGTAGCGGGCGATAGACCGGTGTTCGGGTACTTGCGAGGAACGAACTCGAGCTTCCGGTCATCTCGATGCTGGCCCTGCCACTGTTCCTCTCCTCTTTGTTCCAGAGGTACTCATCCGGCGGGTTGTAGCTCTGATGGTGTCGGGCAGGGCCATCTTAGGTGCTGAGATCGGCAGGGCTCGGCTGGGAGCAGAGTCTCTGCCTCCCCAGACGTCATAAAACACCTGCTGCTTTTTAGGACGCTCCATGGCGATGCGGCCCTCCTGGATGGCCTGCAGGATCTTCTTTACGTGCATGCGGTCAGCACGGGAGGGCATGAACTGTTTTTTGGAGGGCATGGGAGCCACCACAGGAAGGGTCCTCCCGACCATAGTCACTTCGTAGCTGGTCTCTGCAATCCGCTTAGAACCTATCTTGCCCCTGCGGATGCGGGTCGATGAGCTCGAGCTGTGCGTCAGTAAGCACCACTTCGCAGTTATTGGCCTCGTCGCGGATGGTCCGCCACCAGTCGGGGTCCTCGGCCTTGCGGATCAGTTCATCGAGCTTGCCGTGGTCGGGCCCCCTGGCGACCGGCTGCAGATGGACATCGTAGCCGAGGATGGAGGTGTGGCGGTACCAGGCGGGGTCGACCTTCCCGTTGCGCAGTAGCATGCGCTCGTCATCGCTGTCGCCCTCGGACCCATCTCTGCTCATTTCAACTATCGATCAAAAGGGTCATAACTCGAGGCAGCCAGAAAATGCTTGAAGAGACGGTCTCTCACGGAGGACGGCCACCTCTCGAAGTGAGACTGGTGTCATAGAAATGATGCTGATCATGTTCCGGATAGGGAACCTGAACCAGCTGCTGAAGACGTTTGATGCAGCAGATCTTCAAAGCCTTTTCTTCCTAAACATCATCGCTAACATAATGATACCAGTGTCAAGGTAAATCATGCATCACCTCGATCCGCCAGCCGCATCAGCCGGATGCGGTCTACGTCACTCGTTGATGCTGCTGCTTCTACGTCTCGCTAAAGAGGGTAATTCGCTGCGGTGTTTCACCTTTACAGTCCTTAACGACACAGGCCTTTGCCTGGCCTTCCGTCTTAGCTCTTATTAAAATATAAATATACCTTCCCACTGATGCGTGCCCCAAATGTATTAAAAAATAATCAATTGATTTAAATAATAGTATGGTCTCTAGGCATGGAACAAGAGGTCTGTTTTGCAATGCAGGGTTGGGGTTGGGGTTGGGGTTGGGGTTGGGGTTGGGGTTGGGGTTGGGGTTGGGGTTGGGGTTGGGGTTGGGGTTGGGGTTGGGGTTGGGGTTGGGGTTGGGGGTTGGGGTGGGTTGGGGTTGGGTTGGGGTTGGGGTTGGGGTTGGGGTTGGGGTTGGGGTTGGGGTTGGGTTGGGGTTGGGGTTGGGGTTGGGGTTGGGGTTGGGGTTGGGGTTGGGGTTGGGGTTGGGGTTGGGGTTGGGGTTGGGGTTGGGGTTGGGGTTGG
>NW_026262857.1:0-36984 GCF_025434085.1 Hippocampus zosterae | reverse complement strand
CCAACCCCAACCCCAACCCAACCCCAACCCCAACCCCAACCCCAACCCCAACCCCAACCCCAACCCCAACCCAACCCCAACCCCAACCCCAACCCCAACCCCAACCCCAACCCCAACCCCAACCCCAACCCCAACCCCAACCCAACCCCAACCCCAACCCCAACCCCAACCCCAACCCCAACCCCAACCCCCAACCCAACCCCAACCCCAACCCAACCCCAACCCCAACCCCAACCCCAACCCCAACCCCAACCCCTTCGCCAAGAAGTATTTAAAAGTGCTTAGAATGTGCTAACAAAAAATTTTAGATTTAGGATTTGATTTGGTCATTGTTCTACCTCCATGACTATGGCCCCGGTGTTTTCTTTGCGGATCTTGCTAGCCTTCATTCTAGCGGCGAGTCTAGCTGTTCGCTCAGCCCTTTTTGCGCGTCTCTCCCTATTCGCCCGTTTTTGGGCCTCCCTGTAAGCCTGGGTGTGATGCACTATGCCCTGCCTGATCGAACCGGAACTAACTGTTTCCATTTTCGGATGGACTCGATGATGCTGGTCAGTATGGGACGAAGGGCTGGCAGAGCCAGCCCTGGCTAGCGTACGTTTGCGGCAAGACCATGATTTCCTTCTCTTCGGGCTCAGTTGCCTCTATCTGGAAGTAGCGGTGCTTGGGGTTAATACCCCAAAGGAACTTTATCAGGTAGTCCTTCTGTGGGCATGGCGTCCTGTCAGCCAACCCGCTAACTGCCCTTTTCTGTGCCGTCAGTTCCGTGTCGATGGCCTCAACAATTTCTCCTTTGCTAGCCTTCGAGAAGAACCGGCCTGGGTATCCGTTCCTGTCGTCCACGCCTCTGACCGGGTAATAGTAGGTACCTTTAAGGCAATTAATCAAGAAGTCCGTCGAGTAGGTTTCGTGCTTATAGTCGTCCAAGATAGCCCCGCACTCTTCCTGCAGGAAGTCGTAGATGTGCCTCTTGGACTTGAGATGGCGGTTGATCTCCTCCAAGCTCATCTCAATTCCACCTCCAGCCAGCATCTCCTGTTCACCAGCGACCTTCTTCTTTGAGCCTGCCTGATCGCCTTTCATTGATATTGCTTTCATTGCTATAGCCATTTCTCGAGCACTTATACGCTTGCTAGCCAACTAGCAATCAGATCAGTTGAACTACTCTGGCTTAAAAATTAATCACCAGATAACACAACCGTTTTGAATTATCCTTCCAATTACAGTTAATTATCTTAATATGATTCAATTATCATCCTGCAACATCTTATTTCAAATTTTACCTCCAGATTTAATCTGGTGATCTGAATGAGGCGCAGGCTTCCATGAAACAGTGCCACCGATGTTCGCAAATCTCATTGGTGGCCGATCTGCAAAACAAGACTTTCGATCTTTGTTCACTAACGGTCAAGGTTTATTAACCTATTAAATAGCCAGAGTGGGAGAGTAGGCAGTTGCTCTATAACTTCAGAAGGAAACCTCCAGCTCGGCTTGCAGAGTTTGATTCCGGCTGCAAGGTCACAGAAGGGCCACCGGACAATTAAGTGTTTAAAGAAAGGAATTTGGCATACGAAGTCCATAGTGGTTTTAGTTGAGACCTCATCATGGCCATGACCCGCTTTTATGTGGCAGGCTACATCTTCTGCCAAGGCTCGGTTACCAAAAGCACTTTTAAATACTTCTTGGCGAAGCTCGTGGAGGAGTGCTACATCGGGCTGGAGGGGAGGCTGCGGCCGTGATTCTTGTGGACCACGCGACGATCCACAAGAACTTGGGCAACTGCAGGTGCAGGGCAGTCCCATCCGGCTCTACTACAACTGCCCCTACTCTCCACAGCTCAACCCCATCGAGGAGGTCTTCGGGGCAATCAAAGGCAGGCTCCGGAGAGAGGGACCCTACCGAAGTGCAGGAGAAGTTGTCAGGGCGGCGGTGAGAACGATAAACCGCATATGCCGCGCCTACCGGACCATGGCGGAAACTAGCTGCATGCATATACCTGTAAAAGGCCATTCTGAAAGGAGACTGGCGGGTATTCTTTACTGGCCCTCAGAAAAATCAGCATGAGCTGGTTAAGCTGTTAGAAGTACAATTCGGCGATGGTTAGGAGCATGTCAGGAAAGAGCTGAGGCAGACAATAGAGGCATTTTATTTCGTGTCGGTGGTGAGGCGGGTGTTGCAAACACTCCAGGTTGGACAAGTAACCGACGCCAACCGGGAGATGCTACTGGACGCAGTGGGCAAGGTCCGAGACTTCTCCCAGAGCGAGGACCAGCAGTGGCTGTATGACCGAATGATCGAGAACCTCACAGTCTCATGGAAAAATACATAATAATATCAGAGATCATTGAGTTTCCCTGTACAGAGTATCTCTTTCTGTCTGTTGGGTGGTAGGCTGGCACTTGAACCACAGGTTGTACCAGAAGTGGTAGTACATGGCCAGGATGGTCTTCAGTGCTGCAAAGGCCAGCCCGTACAGTGCCAGGTAGAGGATCAGGTCATTTATGAAGTACACTTGCACGAACACCAGCAGTGATGCTACGATCAGGTTCACCAGCAGGAAATTCTGAACCAGGGTCATCTTGGTCTCGGCAAGGTTGGTAATCTGTCCGCCCTCGTGGCCTTTGTTGCCCCAGCCCACGTCGTCTACATTGCAGAAGGCGAAGGTCTGCAGCACGTGGCTGTACACGCCCCTGTAAAACAGCGCGGCAGGCCACGCAGCGATCGCCTGGCAGGTCTCCCGCGGGTGCGTGCAGAGCCCCATGACGAAGGGCATGGCAAAGAAGAACAAGAAGAGGCCAGTGACGACCAGGGCCAGGTAGAATTGGGTATCCCGCTAGTTGTCCTCCACGAAAAAGTAGATGACCAGGTACACCATCACGAATACCTCGAGGACCAGGTTGTAGATGGCCATGCCTGTGCCGATCGATTTCAGACGGGACTACAGGCTGGACTTGCCGTCCATCCGGAGTGACAGTCCGAACACTATCATCTTGAGGGTTAGGTAGACGTAGATCAGCATGGCGAAGGAGGGATGATCGCCCACAGGTCCTGCCGCTGGCGGATGTGGTCCCGCAGCCAGATCAGCGAGTCCGTGTATCCCTGGGTCTCGTAGAGTCGCAGCTGGCTTTCGAATGGTCGCTCGACCGTGTTCTTCATGAGCTCGAAGGAGGCGAAATACAACGCGAAGAAGAAGAAGGCAGGGATGAGGTAGCTGTTCGCGAAGTTCAACTTGCCGATGGCCATCAGAAAGGGCAGGGCCAGCGATTTGTCTACGGAGGAGTGGGTGGAGCCGATGAGGTTGCTCTGGAAGGTGCCCGACACGTAGTCGAACGCGTAGTTCGAGGAGTTTATCCACCGCCTTCGCTGCTTTATCAGTTCGGCCAGGTTGTCCGCCGGGTCCGTGTAGGCTTTCGCATCGGGGATGTACCGCAACTTGAAGCTGTGGCCTTTGGTCGTGTAGATGCCCATGCAGAGAAGCCGGTCCTCGGCCAGGAGGAGAAGATAAAAACTAAGGCCCAGTAACGCGAAGGAAGACTCGACGACCCCGACAGTGAACCCCGGCCTTAAGAAAATCGCAGGCTGCGAGAGGCATACCGCGCCATCGAGCAAAAGTTCGAAGATTACAGAAAACGGGCCGAAAAGCTGCTACAACATACAATGCTCTAAAACTCTCGACTGCACCGCGAAGAGGTCAAGTCCAAGGTGTGTGCCAACAAGTACAGGCTGGGCGAGTACAGGTTCGAACGCGATAACGGAGGGAAGGAGGTCTGGACCGACGGGTACGCTTTGAGGAGGGTGAGGGAGAGGCTGGCCTAGATCGCAGGGCTGAAGGAAAACCTCGAGCGCAAGAAAAAATCCCAGAAAAAGTCGGAGGAAGGCCTGGACCAGAAATCGATCATCTCCTGCGAGCTAATGCTTTTGCTCAAGGAGGAGCAGATGCTCACCTTGGAGCTCGAGTCCCTCGAGTAGGAAAAAGTGGAGTTCAACCGGGACTACCGGCGGCTGTACGAATAGTAGCGTAGTCGCTACGGCAGGCCCAACGCGCAGGGCCTGGTGAGATTCGAGATGATCGGCGAGAAGTACCAGCTGCTGAGCTGATCGGCAAAGGCGGGTACTCCTAGGTGTACAAGGCCTTCGACCTGCGCTAGCTGAAGGAGGTGGCCTGCAAGGTCCACGAGCTGATGGCGGGGTGGTCGGACTCCGCCAAGGAGAACTACATAAAGCACGTGCAGAGGGAGACCGATGTTCACCGGGTGCTGGACCACCCTAACATCGTCCGGAACTTCAGTTCCTTCACGATCGACAACAACACGATGTGCACGGTGCTGGAGCTGTGCGAGGGGCCGGACCTAGGCGCCTACCTGAAGCGGGTGAAGAGCATCCCGAGAAGGACGCCAAGGTGCTGTTCCGGCAGGTCCTGCAGGCCCTCAAGTACCTCCACAGCCTGCCCGAGAAGATCATCCATTACGACCTCAAGCCCCAGAACATCCTCTTCCACAAGGGACAGGTCAAGGTCTCCGACTTCGGGCTGTGCAAGAAGATGGCCTCGGAGAGCAGCTCCATGGAGCTGACCTCGCAGGGGGTGGGGACGTACTGGTACCTGCCGCCCGAGTGCTTCGTGGTGGCGGACACGCCTGCGCAGATCAGCCCCAAGGTGGACATCTGGTCGGCCGGCGTGATCTTCTTCGAGATGCTGTACGGCAAGAAACCCTTCGGCCACCAGATGAGCCAGCTGCGGATCCTCAAGGAGGGCATCATCCTCAAGAGCATCAAGGTGGACTTCCCGGCCAAGCCGCCCCTCTCCGCAGAGTGCAAGGAGTTCATCTCCCGGTGCCTGACCTACAGCGAGTCCGACCGCCCCGACATCCAGCAGGCCCTCGCGCACCCCTACTTCGACAAGAAATGAGATGCGGTCATTCGCGGCAGGTGTTGGTCGTCCAGTTGCACCGGCAGCCCGCCCCGTACAGGCACAGGTTGCCGTCGTCCTGCAGCAGCAGCGTGTGGGGGGCCTTACCCCTGCCGTTCGTGTTTGACGCCCAGATGGGGGCGTTGGTCCCGTCGTAGATCACCACATTGCCGTCCTCCTGCACCACCAGCCGGCAGGGCCCCTTGCCCTTGCCCTCCGACTTCGTGGAGAAGATCATGTTCTTGTCGACGAAATGCGAGGACACGTAGACCCGCAGCTCCCCACCCTCGGTCAGCATCATGTAGTAGTTCTTCTTCTCGGACATCATGATGAAGCCGGGCACTGGCCCAACCCCAACCCCAACCCCAACCCCAACCCCAACCCCAACCCCAACCCCAACCCCAACCCCAACCCCAACCCCAACCCCAACCCCAACCCCAACCCCAACCCCAACCCCAACCCAACCCCAACCCCAACCCCAACCCCAACCCCTCAGCTTCTTCCACATGTATCTATTATTAGTGTATCTATCGCCCCACCGTCCGAATTTGAGGTGTGGTTCAAGGGTCATGGAGTTTAAATGGGGAGGGTCAGGCCTGTGTTTGCGGGTAGTGGGGGGGCTGGCGGGAGCTCGGAAAGGGCAATTCTGACCTTAACTTACATCTGTCCGTCTTTTAGTTCCTTGGAGAGGTCGCCTGCCATCTTGAGGTAGATTTGGGCGCGGTCGGGGTCGTCGAGGCGGGTGCTCTCGCAGCCGAGGTTGTAGAAGGTCAGCATTCGGATCGTCCTTACCTCTCGCCTCAGCCCTGCCTACTACCTGCCCGCAAGCTCCCCCACAGCCACGCCGTCTAACACCCTCAGACAATCCTCCAGACAGCCCCTCGCGGCCTCATGCCTACCCATCCTGCTGAGGAGGATGCTTTTGTCAAGCATGCCCGTGACAAGCTGCTTGGCATGCTCAGGGCTGCCGTCCTGTGCCCGAACCTCCTGGAGGTCAAGGGTCAAGCTCAGACAGTGCAGTGCGGAGGTGAGGTCGTGATGCGACTGGTAGAGGGTGGACAGGTTGTGGAAGGACGTGATCTGGAGGTCGAGGAGGGTGGCTTTAGGAAGGATTTGCTTGAAAGCTTTTGGGACCATGAGGTCGATCGCCCGAGCGAGCAGTCCTACCGCCTGGTTGAAAGGCGGCCTCCTCTCCATGACATGCAAGTTAACCGCCCTAACAAACCTCTAAAAATCCACCACCATCTCGCTATCGGCCTGCCCACCACCCTCCACCACAGCCAGCAGCCCAGCCACCACCATCCTCTCCATGACCAGCAGCTGCTCCGGGTCCTTCCTGGCCTTCAAGTACCCGTGGTACTCCTGAGCCGGGCATCCTATCTGCCCATATCTGTAATCAATGCTATGGACTGTCGTGGCCCTCTGCGCCTGCAAGAAGGAGTTTGAGAAGGCGTTCAGGCTGGCCCGCAGACGATGTGCGGGCGGGCTGGAGGGGTTCGGCGAGGGGGCGGTGTGGGCCTGCGTGGCGGGGGGCTGCGAGAACGCGGCCTGGGAGTGGTAGCCCGGGGAGTTCTACCCCGAGGCCTACCAGCAGTTCAAAGCCTGTGTCAAGCAAGAGTACCTGTCCTGCAGCGGCTACAAGCAGGGCGCTAACTACCCCATCTGCAACTGATGCCAGTTCACTGTCCCTCGAGAGCCCCGCCCTTCTCGATGTACTTCCTGGCGCTCTCCAGGGCCTGTTGGGCGCGGATCGCCTTGATCTGGGCTTTGAGATTGTCCTCGCTTTGCAGCCGGACCAGTCCGAACTCCTTTTCAAGGGGCAGCTCGTTGATCTTGAGCGCCAGCCTGAAGTCGACCTGCGAGAGGCCGTTCAGCGGCACCGAGAACAGCTCAAGCCTGAGCACCTCGCCGCGGGCCATGCTGAACCCCGGAGTGTTCTCGAACTCCAGGGCGTCGATTTTGCCAACCTCGGAAATGAACTTGATCGCCAGCGGGTAGTTCTGCACGTAGAAGGCAGTGCGCAGGCGAGTGCCCTGCTCCTCCAGCCGCCAGCCTTCCAGGAATTGCGCCAGGTGGCGGTAGGTCTCCTCTGCATGCGGCAGCGAGAGCGGGCGGTGGTCCTGGTTGTAGCGACAGCACACGCCCTTCTTCTTGAGGCCCATGCGGCTGCCAAAGAAGGCGGGGCGGACAACCCTGGCGAGCATAAATAAATGCGGAGGATCGAGGCGGTGGTGTAGTCCACGTACGGGTGCTCGCAGATGCCGATGGTGAAGAACGCCCTGATGCTGGGCGAGTACCTGATCTACCTGAACGGCAACCAGATCATCAAGCACTCGACCATCCACGGCACCCAGCGCGTGGCCCTCAAGCCTGCCGAGGACGAGTTCGTCACCGCGATCAACTTCTTCTACGAGAACCGCATGAAGATCTGCATGGGGGTGCAGCTGGACCGCGGGGTGGCCGTGCTCAAGGTCTACACCATCCAGAACGAGCGCGACCTGTCCCGCTTCCAGGTGTACCAGCTGCCTGAGCCGGTCGGCAAGGTCCTCGACATCTGCTTCTACGACCACACCAATTTCCTGATCGCCTTGTTCGAAAGCCCCTCTGCTCTGTACTTCACGGTCAGCGAGACCGCCCTGCCCCAGAAGAGCCCGCTTTCGATCGTGCTTTCGAAGCGGGTCCACTTCCTCACCGAGATCGTGCAGCTGGACTCCTTCCTCTGCCACTACGAGCGCAGCCTGCTGGGCGTGTACGTCTCGACCGAGCACTGGACGGTCAACGAGTTCAAGCCTGACTACCAGCCGGCCTTCGAAATCCGGGGGGTGATTTACTTCCACGAGACTTCGCTTTACATCTTCCTGGGGAGGGACCGGGTCGAGCTGGCGACCGACAAGACCCGGATCTTCGTGCTGTAGCTGGGGAGGGTAGGTCTGGAGGGGCTGGAGTGCACCTGCTTCTGCAAGCTGGGCAAGGGCTTCGCTATCGGCTTCAAGGAGGGCGTGGTGGTGGCGATCTTCAACGTGGAGTACGAGCGGATTGAGTACAAGCATATCTGGAGGCTGGCGGAGGACCCCGCGCTGCCCCGCCGGAGGGCCGTGCTGAACATGCATCCCTCCGTCGACAACATGCAGATCGCCATCTCCATCGTCACCGAGACCTTCAAGGACGAAAACAGCCGCGAGCCTGAGCTGCTGGTGCCGCTGTAGCGCAACCGCCGGATCGAGCTGTTCAGCTTCAACGTGAACGTGACCGAGCTGACCAGCCGGTA
Organism: Hippocampus zosterae; assembly: GCF_025434085.1. Taxonomy (NCBI): domain Eukaryota; kingdom Metazoa; phylum Chordata; class Actinopteri; order Syngnathiformes; family Syngnathidae; genus Hippocampus; species Hippocampus zosterae. The sequence goes on along the minus strand of NW_026262857.1, from coordinate 28,813 downwards.
CCGGATGGACCCCTTCACGAGCATCACCAGCAAGTGCCAGCACATGGGCGAGATCGTCGGGGTGGCCTGCTCGCTCAACAAGAAAATGCTGTTCAGCCTGGGCGTCGACCGCAAGCTGGTCGCCTACACCTACTCCCCGATCGACGCCAAGAGCCTTGACTCCTCCTTCGACCGGCTCAACTTCCTGTTCTCGTACACCTTCGCAGAACTGCCGACCTGCTTCTCCCTGCACCCCACCTCGCTGGTATTGGCACTTGGCTTCAGAGAGTCCTTTCGGCTGTTCTTCGTGCTGGATGCAGAGCTGGCGGAGTTTCGGAAGGAGCCGCGAGGGTGCACGGCGATCTGTTTCTCGGAGGGTGGGGAGCTGCTGGCCGTAGGGGTGGGGGGCGGCAGCCCCTGCCTCTGCGTGTACAACGCACTGACGTTGCAGCAGGTGGCCACCTTACCCTTCGCGAGAGAGGTAAACGGTCTGGACTGGCACCGGGACGTGCTCTGCATCACCTGCGGCAACAAGTTCTACCTGTACCAGTACCAGACCGAGGCCAAGCTGCTGACCTTCTCCCGGCGGGAAGGAGCACCCATCACCCGCCTCTTCTGGGAGAAGAAAGGCGAGTATCTGCTGGTGGTCCGAGCGGACTGCTCGGTGCAGGTGCTGCGGCATTCCTCTGGTATGTTGGAGCAGAGCTTTGCCTACCTGGAGAAGCACGGGCTGGTGACCGCTCTCAAGGTGTTCAACGGCGCGGGGCTGTGTATCGTGGGGTCTGCGCGGGGGTGGATCCGGATCTTTAACTGGCCTCTTCTCGAGGTCGACGAAGTGGTCAACCCCTGTATCGGGGTCTTCACCAGCGAAATCACAGCGATCGAGTCCTCCGTCGACAACAAGTACGTGCTGCTAGGCAGCGCGGAGGGGGCGGTGACTATCCTCACACTGCGGCTGCTGGGCGAGGACGACTCATAGCAGCAGGTGTTCAACTCCAACTACAACAATTTCTACCTGGACTCTGTCAAGCTCGTCTCCCTGACGATGATGCTTGGAGCACGCAACCAGCTCCAGGCTTTGCTGGAGAAGCGAGCGGAGGTGGCCAACGAGGCTGAGGAGAGCAAAACGGCATACCGTGCTGCCAGCCTTGCTCGCCTGGATCGCTTGGGCGCTTAGAACACGGCCTTTCAGGGTCGCAACCTGCAAGACATCATCCGGGTCTACGACGACACCAAGCACCGCGAAGGCATCCTTCGCGAGAAATGGCAGCGTCTCAGGCTCGAACGCGCCCTTTTTTTCGAGGAGCAGGATAAACGCCACAGCGAGCGTTCCCTGGCCTTGTACGCCGCTCATGAGGCCATGTAGCGCTAGCGGGAGGCCCTGGCGACATCCCACTACGAGGCCGAATTCCGCACAAGGAAGGAGTTCAACGACCTCGCTAAGCTGCTATCGGACTAGTTCAACGAAAGAACAACGCCCTGCAGCAACGCCTGGAGCGCACAGCCGCCCGCTTCCGAGGCGAGCGCAGGATGTTCCAGGAGTACAACCGCAAGGGCGAGGGCGTTGAGAGCCTGCTGCAGGAGCATGAGAAAAACCTCGATGAGGAGCTCGAGAGCGAACTCAAAAAATTCGCGGAGTTGAAGGTGGCGATGGTCCGGAACAAGAAAGAGCAGGAGCGGTTCTACGACCGGTAGCTGTTCCTCCGCGACGAAATGCGCAGGGTGGAGGCGTTCGTCTCAGACCTGGACAGCCGCGCCGTCAGCACCGCGAGGACCGCGAATCCCTCCAACAACAACTCTAAGAAAAAGAGCTGAAACTGTACCACCAGTAGGTCATGGTGCGCAACATGGTCAGCAAGAACAACCACCTGCTCAAGCTAGAAAACGTCTTTGGCAGTATCGCCTTCGACCTGACCAGCAAGCACCGCCCGCTCGTGGAGTACGCTTGTGAGCTGGATGGCAAGGCCGACCGGGTCAATGTTGAGGTCATTGAGGAGATCAGGCGCAGGGGCAAGCTGGCTGCGAAGGAGGCCAGGTTGGAGGCGGGGGTACCGGGAGGCCTTGGCTGGGCTGGAGGATCGGAGGAGTACTTTGCAGTTTCTGAGGAGGCAGGCTGAACTGCTGATTTTTCAGGGCACCCTGCTTGTCACTCGAGAGGTGAACCGGCCTGATTTCCGGGAGAGGCTGGCGCGGGAGGCAGGGCGGTTCGGCAAAGCCCTCTGCAAGCTGCGGTGGATGATCAAAGGGTACCTCATCGAATAGGCCCTCGAGGCCCCCAGCGACCTCCACAAGGAGCTGGACAGCAAGCTGACCACCCACCTGACCGTCGAGCGCAACGAACTCAAGAAGCAGACGGTCCTGCTCGAAGAAGGCAGCGAGATGCTACTCGAGGCCCTTCGCAAAGAGTACTACAGCATCCAGAACAGCAACAGCAACCTCATCTCCTAGCGCATCCAGCTCATGAAGCGCCTGGTGAGGACCAAGAAGACCTTCGAGGAGCGCACCAAGAACCTCAAGATTTTCCAGGGCAGGGCTGCCAACCAGCAGAAGATCATATCGCAGGAGCAGAAGATCAATAGCATTCGGGCGATCCGGGCGGGGTCGGGTACGCTTGACGGGCTGTTTGAGGAGCAGCAGGACCCGCCTCGTCCTGTGCCGCAGCGGCCTTTCAAATCGCCTTTCGCTCGCATGCTCGAGCAGCGCAGCCTCGCCGCTCCCAAGCTCGACACGACCCACAGCTCAGCATCGACCCGCCAATCAACCCGCAACCAGCTGGTCCGCAAGATGATCAACGAGGTCAGCATGACCCGCTAGGAAGACCGGCCCCGCCCACCCCAGACCTCAGGATAGTGATAAAATCTGCTTCAAGGGGTTAAAAGTGATAAATATGATGGGAATCCTGCAAGAAGAAGTTTAGATGGTGATGATCGAGTCACAGAACCAGCGGCAGGACGATCTTGGTGCTGTTGTCCTTGCTGGCCTTTTGTGTGAGCGAGATGGCGCGCCTCGCCTGTACGAACATCTCGCGGATGGAGTCCAGAAAGGGCTGGCCTTCCAGCACGGCAGTAACGTCGTTCTCCACGTGCTTCAGGTCGTAGCCCTTGGGGATGCAGCCCTTCTTCAGTTTCTTGCGGATGCCCCGGAGGGTCAGCGGCGCCCTGGGCTTGGAACTGCCTGGCAAGGCAGTTGCCTTGGCAGTGAGCTGCTCCACCTCGGGGTGCTCGTGGAGGGTGCGGTCGATTATGCTTTTCGACAGCTCGATCCAGTTGATCATCTCGGGGTGGTTGTGCACGAAGGTCTCGAGGGCGGAGCCGTCGCCCAGCGGCACTTCTTCTGGCGAGGGTTTGGCCTTCTTGCGACTCACCCCGTGGTCCCGCTCCTCGTGGTCCTGCACGCCTTGCTTCTCCACGTAGTTCAAGGGGCTGAGCCAAGCCACGTCCGGGTCGAAATCTTTAAACAGCGCGGCTCTGAACGTCTCAGAGCTGACCCCCTCAGGCAGCCTCCGATCGATCAGCCTCGTGTGCCTGCGATGGTACTCGATCGCCACCAGAGGCGTGAAGTAGAAGTAGACCGCCTTGTAGACCCTGACCCACAAGCGGTGGTGCTCAGGGTCCGCGGCCACCAGATGTCCCCACAGCAGCTCAGCAATCATGTACGCCTACTCCAGCGGCAGCTAGATCTGCATGCGGTAGCAGTACTTCTACAGGGAGAAGTCCAGCGCCTCGGGTTTTTCGTAACGGCCTCGGTGGAAGGTTGAGGGCTGCAGAGAGTATTGGCTGGTGTAGGACTCGAGGATTTGTGCAACTGCCTCCAGCACGCAGGTGTAGCGCCTCGGGCTGTTCAGCCTGTGCTTGCTCAGCTTCGCGATGAAGCGCAGCACGAACTGTTTGTGAGTCATGGCCCGTTCCTGCAGGGCCAGCCTTGCCGCGAAGTCGACCTTCCACAGCTCGAACAGCCCGGCTCTGGCTTTCTCCTTGGCCAGGCCCCTGAGCAGCGTCCGAAACTAATCCGGAAGCGAATCTTCTCCTCGGGCAGGAGGATGCTTTCCTCGATGTAGCGATACACCCCTGCCGCGATGGCCTTGGCCACCAGCTCGTCGTAGCTGGGGTCTGCGGCCTCCAGGCGCATCTCGGCCAGCAGTTCGTCGATCACCTGCAGGCAGAGGCGGCTGGCAGGGAAGCAAAACAGCCCGGTGATGAGGGCGGCCTTGTACTCCGAGTCGTTCTTGCGGTTGTAGCTGTTGTTGTTCTCGACGAACAGGCGCAGGAAAAACTGCACGGTCTAGTCCTCGCGCGGGCGGGTGGGCTCTGCGGAGCTGAAGAAAAGGCCTTCCGCCAGCCTGAACTACTGAGGAGGGCGGTCGTGCACCCGCATTTCCGAGAGCGCCTGGATGAGGGTCAGCTTGAGCTCGTACATCTCGGGGGCGGAGAAGAAGTTGGGCAGGACGGTGTCCTTGTGGCAAAAGACGGTCCGGGCCATGGTCATCAGGAACTTGTAGATCGCAGGGTCCTTCCCCTGGCGAATTCGGGCAGGGTCTCCAGGATCTGCATGCGAATCTCCTTGGAAAACTAGTTGCTCTCGCGGAGGTCGAGCTTGGCCAGCAGGGTGCTCAGGATGGAGGGGGTGCGGAAGTGCACGGCCTTGCGCAGCACCCGGAAGTACTACAGCTCGTTCTTCTCGTTGGTCAGCTGGCTGCGCATGATGTACTCGGCGTTGGTGGAGCGGTCGGGCTCGTCGTAGTCCATCGCGAAGATGAAGCAGCGCTCGGGGTCGACCTTGAGCCAGCCGGGCAGCCGGTTCGGCATCAGACTCTCGCCCGACTCGAACTTGGGGGCGTCTTCGCCAGGCTTGTCCTTCTTCTGGATGTTCTTCTTCAGCTTGCTGCGGTAGTTGACCGCCCCCAGGCTGCTGAACCTGCACTCCACGCTGGTCTGGTACTCGTCCTCCTTGTACTCCTGTTCGTTGGTCTCTGCGATCAGTAGCTTCACGTGCCCGCGCAGAAACGGCCTCGCCCGCATGCACTCCGGCACCAGCACTGCCCCCAGCGCCGCGAGGTCAGGGTTGCGGGAGCGCAGGCGGGCGGCCAGCTCGGAGTCCAGCCCGAAGTGGCCCAGCAGGCGGAGATGGACCTTGTTGCGGCCGAGCAGGTAGCGGTGCATGACGGGCTTCTGGGTCAGCTCGATATTGATCTTGTTCTCCTTCTTGGTGTACCAGAAGCGGGAGCTGACCCGGGTCGCCGCCGAGGCCCGCACGAACTGCTCCGAGAAGTGCTTCATGCTCTTGATGCCGAAGGTGTTCTTGACCACTTTGAACAGGTTGCGCTCGGTGATCCGCACGCCTTCCTTCAGGCAGTACCCGATCAGTCCCTCCGCCAGCCCCCACCGCGCCTGGTGCGTGATCTCGCTCAGCATGTGCATCAGCACCACCCCTCGTGCCTCCGAGATGCCGAGGTTCACGTCCTCGCGGCCCGCCTCGATCTCGTGCAGCAGGGTCTCCCAGGCCCGGTTGAACTTGCGGCGCCACATGGGCTGCTTGCTGGTCAGGTCGATGTAGCTGGCCATGCTCTCGACCAGCCAGTTGTCCCCGAAGAAGGGCACCAACAGCCCTCGCAGCAGCAGCCTGAGCACCGGCGGGAACTTGGCCGGCGGCAGCCGATGAGCCAGACAGGTGGGCAGCACCACTATGTTCTCAAAGGGCGGGTGCTCAGCATCCAGCACGAACACGGGCAGGACGTAGCTGCGGAACAGCCGGACCTTGTTCAGGATCGAGATCAGCTCGTAGATGTAGTTCGAAAAGATGCCCACCAGCTGCGGCTGGCTCACTTCGGGCCCGCTGATCAGGATCGTCTCCAGGACCTTGCCAGGTTACTTCAGGGTGACGCCTACCTTTTCGTGCTTGAACCGGCCGACCACGAACCCCACCGACTCGGGGTCGGTCTCCCGGCCCACCGCGTACCGGTAGGCCCGCATAGCCTTGCCCTCGTGCTCCACCTCGTACTCGCCTTCGAAGGTGCCCGAGAAGAACACCTGCCAGTCGTATCGCACCTTCCTGCGGTAGCTGCCTTCTGAGTCGATCCACTCCTATTAGCGGTCGAAGGGCTGGTGGGGCAACAGCCCGACCAGCCTGTGCTCACAGCTCCTGAAGAACGCGCAGAGAGAGTCGACCTGCCGGTACGGGCTCAGGCATTCGACCTGCAATTCGAACTAGACCGGCAGCAGTCCGCCCTCCACAGTGAAGGTCAGCCGGTGCTCGGACGGGTCCTGGTACTCCTTCAGGAAGTGGGCCAGCGACAGAGGGATCTCCGGCAAGCAGCCCCTCGCCTGCGTGACCACCAGAGAGACCTGCTCGCTTTTGCAGATGATCCTGCACTCCCGCGTCCTGCAGATCAGCACCTCCGACAGCTCGGCGGGCCCGGCAGGCGGGTCCCCCTCGGCAGCGAGGCGCAAGGCGATCGTGCTGCTGAACTGATAGGAGCAGGTCTGCGGGTGGAACACCAACACCGACTTCTGCTGCAGTGCCTCCAACCTCAACATCCAAATAATTATCCTCAGCTACCAGGCATTTCTCTGTCCTTAATTCTTAGGCACGAAGGGCTGGCCCCCTTCAAGCCAGGCTGCACAGCTGGTACAGACTGATTCTGTGTATTTTGTGGGAATAGATAATTAATCGATAAAACACGGCTTGTTCTGGAATAAACTGGTGGTCCACGAACATCACCCGATTTTCTGGAAACCGGCCGCGCCCACCCCACATCATCATCCCATCCATATTACTTGCCCCCGCGGCAAGCCTTCCCGGCATGACCTGATCCTTCGATATTCATTCTTATGGATAGGCGGGATGACTAATATAATACGGGATGGAGAATGACTAGCGGGTGTTGGGCTGCGGGTACTGTCGCAAGCAGGTGCCCATCCAGAACATCCTTGTCCATGAGGCCAGGTGCAGGCAGCGCAGTGAAAAGGCTGAAGAGGAGGGTTTCATGTGTCCGAATTGCTGTCTGACCCTGCCACTCGCCAACCTTGACCGCCATGAGGAGGAGTGCGATGGCAGGCTTGACAAGTGTGAGTTCTGTGGAGAAGCCTACCCGGCCTGCATCCTTGACTAGCACGTGCCGCACTGCGAGAAGAGACCGAGGAGGGAGGTGTTGGTCGACTCTGACAGCGAGGATAGCGAGTCAAGTGTATCGTTCGACTCGTCCTCCCCGATGTTCGGGCAGCATCGTGTCAACCCCTTCGGCTCCCTCGAAATCATGCCCAATTTAGGACGAAGGCGCAACTTCGCCTTAGAAATACTGCCTGCCATCATGGGCCTGCGCCAGCGACAGCGCAGAGGCCCTCGCCCTTTCATGCTCAGTTCGGGTGAAGACTTCATGAGCGGCATCGAGTTGCTCATGCAGGCGCTAGGCGGCGACAGAAGCGAGTCCCACAAGAAGCTGCGGAAGGAACTGCCCGGACGGCCGTACGAGCCGGTCAAGGAGGAGGAAAACTGCTCGATCTGCATCTGCCCGCTGGAAAAGGGTGAGAGCTCAGTGCGGCTGCGATGCCGGCACGTCTACCACCAGGGCTGCATAAACCAGTGGGGCAAGGAGTCCGCGATCTGCCCGCAGTGCCGGGAGGAGATCCTTGATGAATGAGGATGGGGTCAGGAACTTACTTGGCTGAGCACCCGCAGCAGGTTCTCGGTGATGCCGATCTCTGAGTCGAAGACAGCCTTCTTCCGCTGGTAGTCTTTGATGAGTTTGGTTTCGCCGCCCGCCCGGCCCACCAGCTCGTCGTAGGCCCGCTTGAGCTCGTCGCGGTCCTTCTGCGCCTTGGTCAGCTCGCCCCGCACGCGGTTCTTCTCGGCGTCCAGGTCCTTCTTGAGACGCTCCCGCTCGACCGTGAGGATGCGCTCTGCCTCGCGCTTGACCTTCTCGAGCTCGCCCATCCGCTCGATGTCGAGAACGTTCTTCTAGGCCATGCTGTCGCCCACTTTGTTGCGCTCGGCCAGCAGCCGCCGGTCCACCTCCTTCGCAAAGCTCATCAGCCGCTCCTGCTCCTTCTTGAGCAGCTGGATGACGTACTCGAAGGTGCGGCGCTCGCTCTCATTGTTGATTTTGACAGCCTCAAGGCGGTTCTCCAGCTGGCGGACGGTAGCCTCGGACTCGTGTAGGCGCAGCTCCAGCTCCTCGATCTGGTCCTTCTGGCGGGCCATCTCGGCTGTCAGGAAGAGGCGCTCAGCCTACTTGGAAGAAACCAGCTTAGCGATGATCTTGGCGTTCTTCTCACGGAGGGAGGTCATCTCGCTGGCCAGCAGCTTCAGCTAGTTGTTCTTATGCTCCAGGTGCAGGTTCAGCTATTTGATCTGCTGCTCCAGGAACTGGATGGTCGCCGCCCGCTCCATCATGCTGCTCTGCCCCTCCAGCTCCAGCTTGCTCATCGTCCCCCGCAGCTGCTGCTTCTCGTCCTCGTGCCGCTTCTACAGGTCCAGCATCGACCCCTCCAGGTTTTCGATCCGGCCCAGCCGCTCCTTCATCTCCGCCTTGTGCCGGTCCGCCTTCTTCGCGTGGTCGCGGTCCTTGTTCTCCAGCTCTGCCTCTCGCATGGCCAGCTGCAGGCGCAGCTGCTACAGGTCTTCATCGTAGTTGCGGCGGATGCCCTCCACCACCGCCTGCACTTTCGCCTGCTCGTCCCGCTGCGCCGCCTGCAGCCGCTCCTTCAGCCGGAACAGCTCCAGCTCGCTGCTCTTCTCACTCGCCTCGCTCACAGTCTTCAGGTGGTAGATCTCCTGCAGCAGCGAGGCCACCCGCGCCTCATGCTCCTTCTTCTCCCGCAGGTCCTCCTCCACCAGCCGCTCCACCTAGTCGCTCTTGAAGTCGAGCAGTCCCTTAAGCGCCTGCAGTTCCTGCGCGAGCACCCCGGATACTTCGGACAGAGTGGCCTGCAGTGAGCCGAGATCCGCCTGCTGGGCCTCGTGGAACTGCTCCCGCATGCGGTTTAGACGACCGCCGAGTTCAAGCTCGGTCTGCAACAGCCGGTCCTGCAGCGCGCCACGGTCCTCGACCAGCCGCGCCAGCTCCTGGTCCTTGTCCGCGGACTGCTTGGCAGCCCTCGCCTCGAGCAGAGCGATACGGCTTCCCGCCTCCTCAAGGGCACGGCTGGTGCGTGCCAGCTCACCACCCAGTCTTTCTTCAGTGTCCTTGCCCTCGGCGCGGACACGGTCGACCTGCCTCTGCGCCTCCATGAGAATAGCCTCGCGGGCAGAGAGGGCCTCGTTGGCCTGGCTGTGGTGTAGTTCCTGTGAGCGCAGCTTCAGGCGCTCGCTCTCGTTCTCTTTGTCCTGGAGTCTTTCCTCAAGCACCTTCTCTCTGGCGCGGGCCGATTCGACCTTCTCCCGGAGGTTTTCGTTGGCCAGCTTTTGCTGGAGCAGGTCAGTTCCCAGCTTTTCGTTTTCGGAGAGGCAGGACTCGTTCTGCTTGAGCAGCAGGTCGTACTTAATCTCGAAGTCCTCGCACTTGCGCAGCTTGTTGCGGGCGAGGGCCAGCTCGTCCAGAGCCTGGCTGAGTTCGTTTTCCATCCGGTTGATCTTCCGTTGGTAGAAATCCAGGTCGTAGCGGGTGGGTGAGTCGGGGTTGATCTTCCGGATGAACTCCTGCTCCAGGCGGCTGCCCTTCACCTCCAGGTTCTTGATCGGTGAGCCTTCTCCCTCCATCGTTATTATTATTATTCTTGCCGTTAGCATCACTCATCGATCACTCCCGCCACGCCCCTCCTGGCCCGTTAGGCTTCAGCCTGCGCCTGGTCACCTGCTGGCCAGCTGTGACAGGTGCTGATCTCGGAATTTGGGTAGTTCAGTCTGTGTGACCAAATTTACTGCCGTTTCTTTGACAGGGCGTGTGTGTGCTTGTAAGCAAATGGCTCAGCTATCAGTTCACCTCGATGTCAAGTGCCCTGTTTCCAAGCGCCCTCTTCCTCCGGCCATGGAAATATCAGATTACGCTTCGACAGCTGAAGAGCCGCTTAAATTTTAGGGTTCTTTGACAGATAGGTTTCGTCATTTCCAGAATCTCATATTTGCACTGCCGTGGTACACTTCGACTCTAAAGTTCTTTTTATAGGGAGGAGCTAATCAGGCTTGCAATTATCGAGGAGGTTAGCTGATTTTCCAAGTTCATTTCTTTTCATGTATCATCGCAAAAAGCCATACAAGAATCCACTTTGTTGAACCTTGGCAGCCATTCCTCTTGGCCAAAACCCTGCCCTGTTACTAAACCTTTGCATGGAAGCCTGCATCAAGGTCGTCGGGCAGGTCAGGCTCTTCACTGAATCCTCAAGTTGACTGTCCATCTTATAATCACAGTCTAATGACGTGCCTCTTCCCGTGGTACCGGGCCTGCGCTCGCCGGCCCGATAGGCTCAGCTGGAAGCAGGTGGCTGGAATCGGCCTGCGAGGCAGGGCGATCGGTTTTAGCACGCAGACCTCTTTGCAGCGGGGCTGCGGGGGCAAGGATGCCTCGCGGCGGGTGCGCTGTAGAGCGGAATACAGACGGGGCGTGGCGGGGCGACGGTCGTCTTCGTCGATGGTCCAGGGGCTGCCGATCATTTAATCTTCAGAGGCGGGTGATGGTCGACTGCGAGGGCTGGGTGCTGGCCAGCTGCTTGGGCGGACTCTTCGGCCGTAGGTTTTCGACTTCAGGGGTGGAGCCGATCCTCCGTCCGCCTCGGTAGTCCTTGATGGCGGGGTACTGCTAGTCGCCCTCAAACCAGCTGTGATACTCTTCGCTGAAATTGCTTTCGGGCAGCCCGAGGCCGACGGTTAACCAGCCCTTGCGGATATTATGGACCTCTCCGAACAGTTCAATGCGCTTCCTCCCGAGACAGAACCGCTCGATGATCTCGTAGACCTCCTCAGGCTTCTGGAGGCTGCCGAACTCGAACTCCTCGTGGATGACCACGTCGGTGTCGATGTTGGGGTGGATGAAGTTGTTGTCCGAGCCTTTCTTGTTATCGTCCTTCAGCCCGACAAGGCAGTGCTCCTTGACTCTTCGGAACCAGCTGTCCTCGCGCTCGAGCAGGGACTCGTCGATCTGCCGCTTGAGGTTGGTCTTCACCCAGCAGATGTCCTCACAGCGTTTGAAGCCCCACTTTTCGAACAGCTCGCGGCCGTCGTCGAGGTGTTCGCTGCCCACCCACAGGAAGATGAAGGAAGGCACATCGGCCAGCTGCTCGATCTCGAGCTTGGCGATCTCCGCCATGGACCAGGAACGGTACTTCTCAGGACGGAGGCGGTGCATGGCCGTGCCCCGGACACTGCGCTCGTATTCCTCCCAAGGAGGGTCGACCAGGATGACGTCGAATTTGCCAAGTCCCCTCAGATTGAACTTCTTGAGGTCCTCCTTGAGGTAGACGGGCGGGTGGTTGCGCCGGGCGATGATTTCGGTCTTGAGGTTGATGAGGTCCTTGGCCTTGGGCTGGTCCACGTAGCGCAGGTGGGGCTCGTTGTTCTTTATGAAGTTGGTCGGCCGCTCACCGGTGCGCACGTAGCGGGTGCCCAGGTCCTCGTCCTCCTCCTTGGGGGGCTTGGCCTAGGTGCGTGCGGTGGATCGGTCGATCATAATCAACAATCAACAAGTGGGATGCCAGTCAAGCGCAGGAACCACGGGCGGAACAAGAAGAACCGGGGCCACGTCAAGCCGATCGTGTGCTCCAACTGCGGGCGGCTGTGCCCCAAGGACAAGGCCGTCAAGCGGTTCATGATCAAGGACATTGTTGATGCCTCCTTCAAGCGGGACCTCGAGGCTGCCTCCGCCTACTCCAACTACACCATCCCCAAGCTGTGCCTCAAGAACCAGTACTGCATCAGCTGCGCCATCCACGCCCGTATCGTCCGGGTGCGCTCCCGCGAGGACCGCAGGATCAGGGAGCCCCCCGTCAGGCAGCGGCCTGAACAGAAGAAGAAGGAATGACCCGATCTCATAACTTATCATGAGCCGCCCCGACTGCCTCTTCTGCCAGGACTGCCCCCTCGCCAGTGGCAAGAGCCCCTGCCAGCCCCGTCCCGCCTGTCCCCCTTCCTCCTCCCCGGCCCTTTTCCCTCGGCCAGTCAGCCCCCTGCCCCAAGAAAAATCGTTAGAAGAGATCGACCTGGCCAAGCAGATCGAGTCCCTGCAGTCCACCAAGGCCCAGTTCAACCTGCTGTTGCGTCGCAAGACCGAAATCGAGGCCGCCATCGCTCAGCTGCACCAGGGTGTTCAGCTCGAAGTGGATTCTGCTGAGCACGAGGGTTAACAGGGTGACAGGCAACTACAGAAACTTGACAATGAGAAGGAAACGGTACTCGCGCGTCTGGACGAACTCAGCCGTTAAGGCAACCAGGCCCGGAGTCATGTGCAAGCCAGGCATGTCCGACTCGACCAACTGCGACAGGATATCCTCCACGCACAAACCCAACTACAGTAAGCCCAGCTTTCGCTCACCGCCCAGCAGTAGGAGCACGGCCCCCTCTTCTCAGCCTACGAGCGGCTCTGCGAATAAAACGCTGAACTGAAGAAACACCTCCAGCAACAGTTTTACGGCCAGGAGAAGGCCTATGAGCAACTGAATGGCCTGCAGGGGCAGCTTGCCAGTCTGGACCATGACAACCAGGCTGTGCATGAACAGGTCCTGGCTGTTGAGAAGTGCAACAAGGCAGCGCTGTCTGAGCTGAGAGGGCTCACTGCAGCTGCGGAGCAGAAACTGGTTGTGTTGGAGGACCGCAGATAGACCCGAAATCACCTCAAGCACAAGCTAGATCAGCACGCGCAAGGAGCTCGGGATATGCCTGCTCGGGTGGTTCAGGCTGACCTAAAGCAAAAACTGCAGTCGATCCGCACCCCCAACACCAACCTCGAGAAATAGCTGTCTTTCAAGCACAGGCGCCTTGAGCACCAGGAGCAGCAGCTGAAGGAGCTAGCCGACAGGGTTCGGTAGTTGCATCATGAGGTAGCGATGAAAGATCGCACCTGCCAGAAGATGACCGCCGCCTGGCGTGGGAAGTGCGAGCAGCTGATGCGGATGGACCTTGCAGTCCGGCGGATGGTCGACCGCGCGGATGGCCTGGGAGGCCCCTCCCTAGCACGGTTCAAGGCTGCAAGGGACCGGATCGTCGAGAAAGCCAATGCCGTGCTGCGCCCGTGATAATCAGTGAATTGTAATGGCCAAACACCATCCCGATCTGATCATGTGCCGCAGACTGCCCGGCACGGCGATCGGTCAGCTCTGCGACCGATGCGATGGGCGCTGTGTCATCTGCGACTCGTACGTGCGGCCGGCGCAGCTGGTTCGGATCTGTGAGGAGTGCAACTTCGGGAGCAGTCAGGGCCGGTGCATCGTGTGCAACGCGCCGGGCAAGGGCGACGCCTACTACTGCAAGGCATGCGTGCAACTGGAGCGGGACCGGGACGGCTGCCCGCGCGTGATAAACCTCGGGGCGACGAAGGTGGACTTCATCTACGAGCGCAGGCGCTACGGGGCGCACAAACCCGGGTTGTGAGTTGGATTTCAGTTGGGGAGAAGCGGGCTGAGGATGACTAGTGGCGAGCCGAACACGATGCAGGGTGAGAACTCGCTCCGCACCTCCCGTGGAGGCACGAACACCTCGTTGGTCTGCATGTTCACGTAGGCCGGCTGCCACTCGCTCTCCTTGCGGCCCTCCATCTGCCGCACCACCCGGAGGTTCACCTTCCGCTCCTGCTGCTCCCGGTTTATCATGAACACCGAGTTGCGAAGGTCGGTCTCTCCCAGATGCAGGCCCTTGGGGATCGCCTTGGGCTTGGACGACTTGACTCGTTTGAAGATGTTCATCTCGGTGTCGTCCTCGGCGGGATCCTTCTTGACTGGCATCTCGTTCGAGAGCAGCGAGAGGTTCTCGAAGCCCTCGATCTTCTCGCTGCGGAAGCGGTCGATCAGCGCCTTCCGCAGCTCGGCCTCCTCGTCAGTCCGGCGGTTGGTGACCTTTATGACCGAGTTGTACCGGTTCTTGACCCCGTTCTCAGTGCGGTTGGTGAGCTTTGCAATCTTGGCCCACTTCTTGCCATGCAGTTCGATGAGCTCCAGAACCTGGATTGTCTCCGCCTCGGTCCAGCTGCCTTTGTACACCTAGCTGTCCAGGTGGTTGCTCCATCGCTCCCGGCACTGCTTGCTGCTCCGGTAAGACTCCTTGTTGAACGGGGAAACAGTATTAAATTTTTCGGCAATCGTGGCCCACTTGAAGTCCTCGCACTCCTCCTTTTCCCGCCTCACGATCTCGGAGAGCAGGTCGTCCTCGTCTGCCTGCCACGGCAAAGAATTCTTGGTGTTGAGGTTGGCCAACCAGCGCTGCCGGCAAGCCTCGGTCCCCCAGTACATGAAGCTGGCGATTGCCTCCCAGTGCACGTCCTCCAGGCGGGCGGGCTGCACCTTCTCAGTAGCGCAGGTTAGGGCGACCAGGTTGACCAGAACCTCCTTTTCCATGGCATTCCACTTTTTGCGGATCTGGCGGCCGGACTGGCCCTGGGTGACCATGTACTTCAGCTTGACAGACAGCTCATCCTGCGGGGACAGAGTGAACTCGCCCAGTTCAGTGTCCCGCAATAATTCTATGACCGAGTTTATTATACTTTCGTCTTTCTCCTGCTCGCACAGGAGGTTCAGCCGGGCCTGCCAGTCACTCGAGGGTTGCTCCACTTGCATAAATCAATTATTGATTATGTTGAATCTCAAATAAAATCTGATGAATTTTTTTTTGCTTCAGAAATAAGAGCCTTAGGGCTTATTATCACGAGGTCGCTGGGGCAGTAGCGTCTTTGCGCCGGGCAGTAATGTATAATGATATGATGGCGGATGATTGGCTAATTAAATGTAAGAAGAGGCGGGCGAGGAAGTGCCGGTGCACATGATCCGCATGCCCCAGATCCTAAAGCAGTTCGACGAACGCAACCTGGCAGCCGACCTCGAGCAGGCCGAGGTGACCTGCCACTACAACTACGGGTTCAACTACTACACGCTGCGGGCCTACATCAACAAACTGAAGTATCTGCGGGAGGGACTTTGCGAAGGGGAGGGGGAGCGTGGCCGGTACAGGCTGAACGGGAACGGACTGACCCGCATGAACGACAGTATCCCCATGGACCTCGGGGGACTGGGCAACTTCCTCGACCCCTCCCTTCTCGAAAATGAACTGCTAGCCAACCTTGACTCTTAGCATATTTTACGCATTTTGTTGTGCCAGTATGAGCGGGCTGGGCTTCGGGGGCTTCTTAACCAGGTCGACGCCGCCCCTCCCAACGACCCCTTCTTCCGGCTCATCGACAACCTTTTTAAGAACATCGACGATTACAATCGCCAGGCCCTCCGCGCTCCCTCCCACACTGTCCAGGAGTCTATGTATCTACTGCAGACTATGCCCTTCAAAGCCAACATCGAGCGCAGAGAGGTGCCTGCAGTCCACGAGGTGAAACGCCATCGCTCCCGC
The DNA here is from genome assembly GCF_025434085.1 of Hippocampus zosterae. Classification (NCBI taxonomy): domain Eukaryota; kingdom Metazoa; phylum Chordata; class Actinopteri; order Syngnathiformes; family Syngnathidae; genus Hippocampus; species Hippocampus zosterae. The sequence continues at coordinate 13,363 of NW_026262857.1, read as the reverse complement.
ACTCGAGACAAGTAGAAACGCAGGTCGAAGGATCGAAAGAAGAAGGATCGGTAACGTAAGAAAAAAGACAAAGAGAAAGAACGAGAGAAAAAGGAGAAGGACCGGCGTCCCAGCAGTAATTCAATTTCCAGTCCGGCTTGTTCTAGTGTCAGTCTCGAAAAATAGCACAGCCCGAAATTACAATCAAAATCTAGAGAAGATGACCAGGCTGACGAGTATTTCTGGAATGATAAAAAAAAATTGAGGCAATATGGTCATTCCAAAGAGCGCAAGGATAAACCTAGAAGCAGGGATCGAGATAGATCTAAGTCAAATGAAAAGAAGCGAGACAAAGAAAAAAAAGACCACTCGAAGGACCGAAGAGAAAGGAAGGAGGTGAGTGACCACGGGCGACATAATCATGACCGGCATAAAGACCGTGAGAAATAGCGAGGTCGGGATAAAGAACATGATGAAGATCGCAATAACAGGGATAAGAAGGAAAAGGACAGAGGCAGAGACCATGATCGTGATCGTGATCGTGACCGAGATCGTGACCGAGATCGTGATCGTGATCGTGATCGAGATCGAGAAAGGGAAAAGGACAGAGATAAAGATAGGGATAGAGGAAAGGACAAATAACGAAATCGAGATAGGGACAGAGACAGAGACAGAGACAGAGACAGAGACAGAGACAGAGACAGAGACAGAGACAGAGACAGGGACAGAGACAGAGACAGGGATAGGGATAGGGATAGGGAAAGGGAAAGAAGGGACAGGGAAAAGGAAAGGGATAGGGATAGGGACAGGGACAGGGATCGAGGTAGGTAAAAGGATAGCTTTAGGGATAGGGACAGGGACAGGGACAGAGAGAAAGGAGACAGAGACAGGGACAGGTAACGATAACGTGAGCGAGACAGATAACGATAGCGTGAGAGGGATCATTAGCGCTAACGAGAAAGAGACAGAGCATACAATGGCAGGGAGCGGGACATCAGAGACTGGGAGAGGGATCGCGCGCGTGGCCCTAAAAGGCCTTTCAACGAGATGCCCCGAAAAGGCGATTCCCACGACGACTAGAAATTGCGCAAACTCATAAATGATCTCTGACATCAGAAATGCAGCGTCGCCACAAAGTACCCGTCTCTGCCCCCCTCCTCGGGCAGAAGCAGCTTGCCCTCGCCTTTCAGTCCAAACCTCTTCTTGAAGAATTCGACTTGCTCCTGGTTTTCTTGTTGCAGGATTGAGCAGGTCATGTACACGACCTGCGTGCGAGGGCCCGCGAAGGCTAGTGCCTGCTGCATGATCGCTTGCTGAGTGGCACGGTAGTAGTTGATCGCCTGCTCAGTCACCCGCATCTTCACGTCAGGACTCCTGCGGATGGTGCCAGTCGCGGTGCAGGGGACATCGAGGACCAGCCAGTTTACCTTTGTATTCTTGGCTGGCAGTCCTGTCTTAGCATTGAATATTCCTGCCCTCTCAAATCTCGCACGCGCTTGCTCAAGGGCTTTTTTCCGGACATCGTGAAGAAAAACAGTACCCTTTTGGTTCATGAATGGTGCGAAGGCCAGTGCTTTGCCCCCCGCCCCGCAGCAATAGTCCAGGACAGTCTCATGCTCTTTGCATTTAACCTAGAGAGCGAGCAGTTGCGAGCCTTCGTCCTGGGGCTAAAACAGTCCATCTGCAAACTACGGAAGGGCCGATAGGTCGCAAGGCTTGACTGCGAATCTTATTCCATAGGTGGACTGTCTGGTCTTGGTCACTGCGTACTTCATGCGATGATACCACCGGTTGTAGAGCTAGTCTCGGGAGGTCTTGAGTGGGTTGACCCGGACGGTTGGAACTCTGCGGGTCGAAAGCACTCGGAACAGCTCGTGTGCCTGGCCCTATCCGAGCTGTGTCTTCAGCATTGTTGCGAGGGCAGGAGGGACGCTGTACCTGACTTCAGGCGGGAGGGCCTGCAAATCCTACTCCGGAAATTACCTGTTGATATCGATTTAGGTAAAGTCGAGGCCCAGATGCTCGAGCAGGCGCTGATGCCGGACCCCGTAGAAGACCAGGTCGTAGATGGCTCGTCTCTCGTGGCTGCCGACGGAGCGGGTGTGGGCCAGGTAGGCCTGCATGTGAGAGTCGAGGCCGAGGAGGGGGTCTGCCTGGACGCGGGCGGCGTAGTCGGCAAGCAAGCGGCGGGCGTGGGCAGCCACCAGTTTCATTAAAATAGGGGGGTCAGCAAAGAGTTCATTCACAAGGTCAGAACAATTCTAGAGTTACCATCACCCCTCCCGATCGATATTAATAATGAGGGTCAATAGCGCAGGGAGAGGAACCCGGCCACTCCTGCGCGGATCCATTCGTCCTGGTCCCGGTCCGAGGGCATCTCGAAGAACATCACGAAGTTGGTCGAGTGCCCCGTCGTGCTCAGCGTCCCCCGCCGTGACACCACCTTGTACACCGGGCATTCGTAGATCCCCGTCATGGGGGTGATGCGGTTGGCCACCGGCAGCAAGTGTATCAGCGGCAGGTTGGAGTACAGCTCCTTGGGGATAGGGGTGTCGATCTGGTGGGAGGCGGGGTGCCAGCGTGCGCCCTCAATGAACATGCCGTAGATGTAGCAGCCGTCCGCGGGCTTCTCCTTGACCTCGGTGTGGGAGAGGCTGTCCATGTAGTTGAAGTTGAAGGACAGCTCGTCGATGGCGATGGTGTGCTTCCGGGCGAAGTTCTGGAGGGTGCCGGTCAGGAACGCCTGGGGGAAGAAGAACCCCGAGATCCAGAACACCGAGGGCGTGCCTCCGTCGATCCACTGCCGGAGGAACAGTATGCGCGCCAGCAAGTCCTCGATCCAGCTGGAGAGAGGCTTCATCGACAGGAAGGACTTGTCCTCCCAGATCTTGGGGACCAGGTTGTCGAAGAGTGCGTTGGCCATCATCTCAAGGTCCTCGCTCATGACGATCTGCCCCTTGAGGGCCTTTTTGAGGTTGGCGAGGGACTCCTTCATGATGGCGAGCAGTTTGTTGAAGCGGATCACCTCCTGCACCAGCACTGTGTTCATCGACTCCTCGTAGCTGGTCGGGTATGCCTTGTAGATGCCCTCGTAGTCGAACACCTCGGGGGTCTTGGACTGGATCGAGACCGCGATCTCCTCGATCTTCTCCTCGCGGGACTGTCCTGCCGCCGAGGTAGTGCGGGGCTGCACGGACAGGATGGTCTCGAGCATCTGCAAGGTCTCGTTCTGCGAGTTGGTGATCTCCGCATTGTCGTGCAGCCCAAAGGCCTCGGGCGCGGGGTTGAGGGGCAGGTTCTCGATGTACTCGACGAACTCGTCGACCCGCTCCACAGTGGGCTGGTAGTAGATACCACTGTCAGAGAACTTGTAACCATCAAGGAGCACGTCCTCGTTGCAGTATTTCTTCAGGATGGTCTTGATGAGGCGGACGTCCTTGTCGTCGGTGACTCGCCCACCGTAGTTGATCTCGGCCCCCAGATAGTTGAGCACCTTGTAGGGCACCTGCTCGTACTCGTCCAGCAGCATCTTGAGCTGCCGGCGGCAGACCGAAAGGTCCTCGTTGGTGAACTCATAGGGGATGTTCCAGCCGATGGGCCCGAACTTGCGCCGGTCCTGCACAATCGCGTGGAAGAGGCTGAACCCGAAGAGCAGCTTCTTGTATTCGCGCTCCTTGCTGCACTCCTCAAAGTCCCGCTGGTCCATGTTCTTGTAGGTCCGCAGCAGGTTGTTTCGTAGGCCCTGAGGAGGCTCCAGAGTCATCTTCACCCCGTTCTGCAGGATCGAGATTGGGAACGAGGCAGTGGGCATCGAGGTCAGCCACAGCCGGAACTCGCGGTGCATGTTCTCGTTGAGCTCCTCGCAGATGCGCTGCAGCTCGCTCATCCAGCTGATGGCCAGGTGGCAGTTCTGGAGCAGCACCCAGTTGCCCTTCGCGGTGCCCTCCTTGATGAGCTTTTCGGCCTTGACGCCCTGCCCCTGCCCCAGCGAGATGGACTCGTAGCGGTTGCCCATGCCCATCTCCTCGGCGCACTTCAGGAAATCTGCGACAGGGTCTGAGCCCGCGCTGAGGACGAAGATGAGGGCGGTGATGATCGAGGAGTCCTTGTAGCACTTGATCAGGTCGAAGGTGGGGGGCGTGATGAACTTCTTCCCCATGACCAGCGTGATCCAGTTCTGCACGCAGGGGATCACCTTATCCATCCGTAGTGATTTCAGCGCGATGATCTTCTCGAAGGGGTTCAGCCGCTCTTCCCAGGGCGCGGGCAGCTTCTCCTCCTGCGGCTGCGTCGAGTCGAAGATGTGCTTCCAGGAGTCACAGTTGCCCATGAACTGCTCCTCGATGCCCTTGAAGGCCTCCAGCAGGTCCATGCCGTGGAACTGGCGGTACATGTCAGCCCACTGATTGTCGCTGACCCAGGAGGTGGGGTTGGGCGGCACCCGGACCTACCCGGATGGGCCGGTGAGCAGGTAACGCCACTCCAGCTCGTTGATGAGCCCGTCGCCCTGCAGGATCTTGATGGTCAGGAGGAAGGAGAAGGTGAGCTTCTGCTTCTCGAAGAGGGAGCGGCAGACGTTTTCGTAGAGCGAGTAGGTGAAGTAGTCGTTCATGCTCTTGAGCCGCGTGGGCAGGTCGTCCGAGGCTGGAGAGTTCTCTACGCTCAGGACGAACAGGTTGTTGAACCACTGCAGGGAGTACTGGTACATAGGGTCGACCAGGCTGAGGTCGAGGATGCAAAAGAACAACAGGCTGGCGCGGTAGGCCACGGGCCGGTAGCCCTCCCGAGTCTCGTCAATGGTCTTCTCAGTGACCTTGGACTCCTCGACTCGCTGGTTGATTTCCTTGGACATGGTCTTGCTGTTGTTGAGCTCGTTGATGAGGGACTCGTCCTTCAGGAACTCGTCGATGTTGCCCTCGGTGGAGGACAGGGCCGCCAGGATGGAGTCCTCGAGCTGCACCAGAGTCTTGCGGTCCTCCGCGTTCTTGAGCACAATCGAGAGCTTCTTCTGCTCGAGCTGGGGGTTCTCCAGGGCGACGATCCGGGCCAGCATCTGCTCCTCCAGGCCCGAGGGGGTGATCGCGAAGTTGATCAGACAGACCTTCACCGAGGTCTCAGGCGAGTAGTGCGGGTTGGGGATGGTCGTGGTCATGAACAGCTTGAACTGCGTGTTGTAGGACAGAGTCTTTTCCCCGATCGTGATCGAGAAGGAGGAGCCCGTCTTGACCACCTTCTGCTGGAGGATGGGCTCCAGCGAGGGGTCGAGGTCCCTGCCGACATTCTCGAGGAGGACCCACTTGCCGAACTGGACGGCCAGCTCGATGGTGCGCATGAGAGTGGGCTCAGTGACCTTGACGACGTCGATGCCCTCAGTGTGGTCCTTGCCCATGTTCTTGATGAACTTGTTGGCCTGGGTCTGGGGGTCGATCATCAGCGGCCACCGCTTGCTCTTGAAGATTATGATCCCGTTCTCCGTGCTCGTGTCGTCCTTCGGCAGCCCCGCGATGTTCCACTGCTGGATCTGGATCGGCACGCCCAGGAACGACCGCATCGTGACGCTGCTCGCTATCGGCAGCTCGTCCTTCTCCTTTATAGCTTCCGCCCACCCCCGCTTCCAAGGCCGTGCGGTACTGGGCGGTGAAACTGCCTGCGTAGGCGACTGTCCCGGCCGCGATGACAGAGTTGCCGGTGACCAGCTTGGCGAGGGCCTGGAGGTGGCCGACCTCGCTGGTCCAGCGGGTCTGCTCGTCGCTGAGGCCGACAGTGAGCTTCTTGGCGCGGGAGAGCTTGACCTTGCACTCCTCCATCTTGAACTCGAGATCTTCCTTTTCTTGGGTCTTGGCAGTGAAGAGGTCCTCGAGGGCCTGGATCTTGCTGTTGATGCCGTCGAGGGCGTCCTTCTTGACCTTGAGTTCGTCGGACTTCTCCTTGAGGATGGCCTCGGTGGCGGCCAGCTTTTCGCGGAGGGGCTTGGTCTCGTTGAAGACCTTGTTGAAGTCGTACATGGCCTTGACCCACATGAAGAGGAACTGGACCGCGTAGGAGCAGGACTTGGCCCGCTCGAGGGTGAAGTCCGCGTCGGGGATGATTTTGTCCTGCAGCTTCTTGATGTGGGCGGGGTTGATGCTCTCCTTGTTGTACCCCTTCAGCTCCGAGAGCAGCACCGCCGCGTCGTTCAGCAGGTACTTCTTGGCCGTCTCGAAGTAGTTCTCCTCCTTCACCCCGTCCACCGTGCTGATTATGATCGAGCCCCCCTGCTTCTTTATGAAGTCCACCAGCAGGATCACCACTCCCCCCAGGATCACCCGCACTGCCTTCGGCGGAGCCGGCAGCGACTTCACCTCAGTCAGGTGGTCCTTCTTCAGCTTGCTCACCTCCGCCAGCGTCTTGTCCAGCATCTCGTTCGCCTCCGACACCGCCGCCTTCGCCTCCGCCGCCAGCTCCTCCGCCTCCTTCTTCTGGATGTTTGCTTCCGCCTCCTCCTTCGAGACCACTTTCTGGATCTGCTCGGCGTCGGCCTTGTCCACGGTCAGCTTCTCCATCAGCTTCTGGGTCTCGACCGAGGCCTTTTCGAGGACGGGAGCGAGCTCTGTGAGTTTGACCTCCATGTCCTGGACGGCGACGTTCGCGTCCTTGAGCTTGTCGAGCCCGTTCTGGAGGCGGCTGATGGAGAACTTGCTTTCCTTGAGCTTTTCGCGGAGGATGGTCTTGTACATGTTGAGGAGCTCGAGGTAGCTGGTGGGTGTGACGTAGTTGTACCTGCTGAGCTCGGCTTTGAAGCGCACCGACTCGCGCTCGACCGACTTGTGGATGGTCTTGAACATGTCCACCAGCTGGTCCAGTTTGCCCTCCAGGCCCAGCTCCAGCTCCACCTCCAGCATCTGCCCCTTGCCCACGCCCACCAGGGCCTCCTCGGGCCATTCACTGAACCAGTCGATGGTGCAGCAGTTGACCAGGGAGGGGAACATACGCAGCCGGGTGGCGAACAGCTCGCCGAGGGGGGACATGGCCATGACGATGTGGACGTTGCGGCGGACGCGGGCCAGGTACATGGAGAAGACGTTCATCTTGTTGGGCTGCAGTCCCTTCTTGGCGCAGTCGGCCTTGCACTGGGTCATGATCTCCTCCATGTCCTTCTCCTGGTAGAGGTTGGTCACGTCCCCGGAGTTCAGTACCGAGTTGAGGTCCTCCAGCATCAGCTCGCTGACGATCTGCGTGTCCACCAGGATGAAGGACAGCGGCTTGTTCTCCAGCCCCGACTTCAGCAGCACCTCTTTCAGGTCCTCCCGCCAGTTCCGCATCCCGTATCCCTTGATCACCTCGATCTGCGTCGACTTGTAGCCCGAGATAAACGAAGCCAGCCGGGCCAGGGACTGCCGACCCGACCCGCCCACGCCCAGCAGCAGCCCGTTGCCCTGGGGCTGTCGCAGCACTCGGCTGATCCGAGAAATGTGCTCGCAGGCGTCCAGAAACATCACCAGCCGCATGGCGCTCTTAGACCCTACCTCTACGTTGTACTCCTCCAGGTACTCGTTCATCTTTTCCACCAGGGCCCCCAGGTCCGGCACCTCGAAGTAGTGCCGGGGTTCAGCGTCTCGGCCCTGGATGAAGTCGGCGAACACGATTCGGTCCTGCTCCACGGACTGTCCTGCCGCCTCGTCGAGGGAGGCCCCTGCAGCCCGCAGCAGCTGGGTGAAGAGAGCCTTGTCCTCGCTGCTGACCAGCCGATCGTAGTAAACCCGCATGTTCTCATGCATCCACAGCTTCTGGACGTCGGCTGGCTCGATGACGTACTTCTGGGAGGCGGAGCAGATGCCCTGGACAACCTTCCAGATATCGCGGAGGTTGAAAGTGTAGTGGGACTTTGAGGGGGTGGGTAGAAGCTCCTGCTTGACCTGGGAGAATACCTTCAGACAGCAGCCGCCCAGCAGAGGCACCAGGGGCCGGATGCTCTCGTTGAAGCGTCGCAGAAGGCGATGAGCTGGTCGAAGATGTGGAGCACGATTTCGTCGTTGAGGTCGGTGTAGGTCAGGATGTTGAAGTGGCGCACCAGCCGGTTCGAGATGAAGGTGCGGCCGCCTCCTGGTGGGCCCATGGCCGACATGAAGATGAGGTCCTCCAGGTTCATCCACTGCAGCTCCTTGCGGTTGTACCAGCCCCGGTGGTCGAAGTACTGCCGCACCAGCTCGATGGGGGGCTGGGCGCCGAAGGTCTCCTTCTTGGGCATGTTCAGGTCGTCGATGAAGATAACGCACTTTTTTCCGATCGGAGGCCCGTAGTAGCCCTTCCGGCGCTTGTCCATCTTCAGGTCGATAGTGTCCTGCGTCTGGTTGGCGCTGGTCTGCGCACTGAAGGTGAGTGCGATGTACTGGTAGGCCTCGCCCAGTGCCCCTCCCAGCAGCTTGTAGCAGTTCATGGACTTGCCGGTGCCGGTCGGGCCCGGGCTCAGGGTTTGTCGGTTGTTGGTGATGAGGAGCTTGCTGATAGCGAGCATGCGGGTGGAGTCGGTGGTGGGGATCATGATCTCGTGGTACTGCAGCTTGGAGTCGATCTCGAAGTTCTCGAAGGACTTGCGCCACTCCACCCACTCGTTGTTCTTTTCCCTGAACTCGCAGTCGTAGATCGACTGACTCTCGGCCAGTTCTACTCGCACCTTGTTCTGCCGGATCAGCTGCTTGGCGAAGGCGCTGAACTCCAGTCGGGACTTGAGGTCTCCCGTTACGCCCGCGGACCAGGCCAGCGCGTACACGAAGACGCTGTCCACCACGGTCTCCAGGTGGGTGAACTCCTCGGGCGGGACCTTCTTAAGCTCACTCTCGCGGTAAGGCTCCAGGAAGCAGCTGAAGAGCTTGAGGAAGCTGTTGGTGAGGTTGCTAGAGGAGGTGACGACCAGCTCTTTGACGTTCAGGCGCACGAACTCGAGGCTGGGCCCCAGCAGCTCGCGGATAAGCTTCTAGATGTTGCCGAACAGCTCCTTGCGGGTCTTGATGCCTTCGGGGAGGAGGTTCATCCAGGACTTGACGATGGGCTCGAAGCCGATCAGGGAGGGCTCCATGTAGACCATGCCGCAGCGGGAGACCGTGGCGGGCGAGGCGACCAGCAGGTCCTCCACCTCGAACATCATGGTCATGTGCGGCGTCAGGGTCAGGATCTGCCCCTGAGTTCAGGCACAGCTTCTTGTTGTCGTCGAGCACCGTGTTCATGGACTCGATCCACAACGAGTCCACCGGCCCATCGAACACGATCCAGTGCTTTTCCGGGGACTGGTCCTTCACGCACTCCCGCACCATGTAGGCCAGCACTCCGTCCGCCCACTCATGCGTCTGGTCGTTGAACGCACCGTACAGCTGGCCCATCGTGATGCTCTTGGGGTTGAGGGTGTGCAGGTGCACCTTGGCCAGCCCCTTGTTGCGCAGGGCGGTCATGGCCTTCGACAGTGTGTGGATGTTACTGGTCTTGCCGCCGCCCGAGGGCCCCACCAGCATGAGCCCGTGGCGCACCAGAATCGTGTCGTAGAGCTGGAGGATCTTGTCGGTGAAGAGCGAGGTCGGCTGCAAGTTGCCCTTCTGGCACTCGTTCTTGATCGACTCCAGCAGCTCGCCATAGTCGATTTCAGGCCGCTTGATGCCCGGGAACAGGTCTGTGATGATGTTTTAAAAGAGCGGCAGGTCGTCCTTCAGGAACTTAGGCACGTTCACGTCTCGCAGGGCCCGTAGCAGCAGCTGGTCTTCGTCCATGTCGGGACTGGCCTGCTTGAGCAGTCCTGCTGCGTTGATCACCGAACGGACTGCCCGCATGCCGTAATCGTAGTGCTCCTGGGCAGACAGCTGCTCAGAGGGACAGCTTAAAGGTGGCGACCATCTTTTTGGCGAGGTCGCGGCCCTTGGTGAAGCCGAAGGAGTAGAGCATGATTTCGCCGATCATGGCGTAATCGGGCACCATCATCGCCACCGACCGGAAGAGCGCTTTGAGGTTATCAGGCAGCTCGGTCCGGCCAGCATAGCCCGGGTTCATGGTGATGAACACAGAGAAGGTGGGCAGCACCTTGATGTGGCTGCCCTCGAACTCACAGGAGGGCGAGCCCTTGGCCTTCTCGCCGAAGAGAATGAGCAGTTGCTGCGCGATCACGGAGAGCACCTCGATGTTGATGCGGTTGAACTCGTCGAAGCAGCACCACGCCCCTGCAGAGGCTAGCCCCTTGAAGAACTTGGCCACCATTATGTAGTCCATGGAGTCCGAGCAGTTGAACACCACGCACTGCTTGGCCAGCGCCTTCGCCAGGTCCCTTGGTGCTCTCAGTCTTGCCGGTGCCCGCCGGGCCAGCAGGCGCTCCCCCCAGGTTGAGTTTAAGGGCCCCCATCAGGGTCATGTAGCACTTATCAGTCAGGGGCGTGATAACCAGTCGCAGAGTGTTGCCCAGGTACTCGTAGCCGTAGGGGAAATTGGTCTGCACGCACTTCACGTAGCAGTTAGCCTTCTCCCAGTAGTAGCGCAGTTGCGAAATCCACTCGAAGCTGCTGACGTCGCTGACTTCGTTGACCAACAGCCGGTAGACCACGTCCTTGGCGTGGACATCGATGACGATGAGGGCGTTGATGGTCACTTGCTCCTGCTTGGTCAGCTTCTGCCGCACTAGCTCGACCAGCTCGTTGAGTTGTCGCTCACTCTTTTCGAAGTAAGTCTTGACTGCCGACCCGGAGATAGCTGCCTCGACCTCTTCCGTCCACATGATCTGAGAGCCGTTAAGCACGCACTGGCCAGGGTGCTGGACCACCCACCGCCTGCGGGGAGTGTCCGCGTAGACCTGGACGGAGCGCTGCAGCTCGTGGCGGACGGACTGGCACATCATGTCCTCAACCTCGTTCATCCAGTCCTCGACGTTCTTCTGGTTGGGGTCGAGATGGGTGACGAAGGCGATGCGTTCCTTCTCCGCGGAGAACATGGCGTGGATGTGCTTCTTCTTATCGAACTCGATCTCGTGGATGTTCTCAAAGACTTTCTTGAGGTGGGCTGGACGGCGGTGGGCTCCTTGGCCTGCGACAGGATCTCGAGCAGCTAGTCGTTCGACAGGAAGTAGAACCGCGCGAACCGCTCCCGCTTCTTCTCGAGGTAGGCGTTCAGCTCCTTCTGGATTTGCTCCAGCTTTTCGTTGGAGTCCCGCAGCTTATCGAGCAGCCCCTAGGTGGTGCAGACGGCGCGCACGTTGACCGTGTTCTTGGCGAGCAGCATGTTGGTCTTCCAGTTGGCATCCACGATCTTGAACTTCTTGCTCTCGACGGGCAGCTGCTTGGAGATGTCCGCGGAGTCGAAGATGGGCTGCAGGTACATCCACTGGCCCTGGCACTTCAGCCAGTCGTCCAGCACGTCCGACATGAGCTTCAGCTGATTGTACCAGTTTATGATGTCTTCCTCAAAGGGCTTCTTGAAAGGCGAGAACTGCATGGCCTGCGTGTTGACCAGGTGCTCGTCCAGCGTGACCTGGATCTCGTCCGACCCCCGCATTATGAAACTCGTCTTGTACCCCGCCAGGTCGAAGTTTATGTCCTCCCATTTCTTCCACATCTCGTTTAGCATTGTTTCTATTGTGAACTCCTTAGAGGCCCGCTCACCAATGTCAGTGCAGACCTCAACGTGCTTGAGCATGCCCTGGCTCAGCACCTGGTTGAAGGTGAAGCCCTCCACGCGCGGGTCGAACTCGAAGCCTACCGCCTCCTGAATGGCCTGCCAGTGCCGGTCCTTCATGCCCTCCTTCCGCAGGGCCACCATCAGCGGGATGTTGGGTTTGAACTTCTCTATCTCGTTGCGCACTCGCTCCGCCACCTGAGCCACCTGCATCTGCCCCTTATCCTTAAAGTAGCGGAAAGTCTGGTTCAGCACCCTGAACCCGTCCTCCACGAACCGCTCGGCAGCAGGCGCGTCCAGCTCTGCGAAGGGGCCTTCCAGCCACTGCTAGCTGAGGACGAACCAATTGCGGGTGTTCTGCCAGAGGTTGGAGTAGGGCTGAAAGTCCTTGGCCAGGCTCTGGATCTTGGTGTAGTCGGTCATCTCGATGTTGAAGAGCTGTTCTCGGGAGTTAAACTTCCGGACTGCTCGGCCACCGAGGCCAGGCTCTTGTTGATTTCGCTGACCATCCCGAAAACCTGCTCGTGTTTGTCGATGTTGTAGTTTTGGTGGAACATCAGCACCTGTCGCTCCAGCAGGTCCAGTTCCTTCTTGAAGCGGATCTGCTCGGCCATCATCGCCTCCTCCATCTTGACCTTCTCCTTCTCTAGCCACTCCTGCCGCTCCGCCAGCATATCCCCCACCACGCGCGGCTGCTTCAGCACGTCGAACCTTCGCTCCTGGTCCTCAGCGCTCAGTTTGATTTGGAACTCTTCCACGATCTCGATAATCTTGCTGAGCTTGCTGATCTCGATCCGAGACTTCTCGACTTCGTTGTAGGCGGTGTCCCGAATGTAGTCCAGCACCTCGCTGAGGGACTCGATGTCAGGTGTCTGGCGACTGCTCTGCTCTCGGATCTTCTGAAAGTGCTCGATGATTTCCGTGGACAGTTCCTGGAAGCGGGAGATGAACAGATCGACGAGGCCAGCCTTCCGGGCCTGGAGGGTTTCCTTGATGCCTTTTTTGATTTCGACGATGCCGACCAAGAAGACGCCCACATGGACCGCGTCAGACAGCTCCTTGTCGATGGACTTGACTTTGCGCTCCACGCTCTGCACCTCTTCCCGCAGCTCAGCCACCTCCTTGTCGAGTTGCTGGTTGAGGTAGGTCTCGAGAGGGATCTTCAAGATGCTGTCGTAGTTGCTGAGGGTGGAGATGTAGTCCTGGAGGGGCTTGAAGAGCTGATCGAGCAGGGCGCAGTACTGCTGGTGGAGGTTGACCAGCCACAGGTTGTCTGCCTTCACGAGCGGGTGCTCCTGGGGCATCGGCCGGTAGCTCGGGCACCGCACAAATGTCTTAATGATCTGGAAGTTTTCGTATTTAGGGATAAACTTACTCTCCATGTCTGGCACCCCCTGCAGCTGCTCCAGCGTGCCTTCGAAGTACTCCAGCAGCTCTGCCCTGAACTCGGCCACGGGCACCGAGTAGTCCACCCCGACGTTGGTCTTGACAATGTCGATCAGAAACAAAGGCATTTCCCGGGCCCTGCTGCGGGGGTAGATGGGGTTTCCCTCGTGGTCCAGGTAGTGCTCGGGGAGACGCGCCGAAAAGGAGTTGATCACTTCGTTGGTGGACTGGATGTCGATCTTTTCCGGCAAGTAGGAATTGAGCATGTCAAAGAATTCATAGCAGTTGCGCTTCAGCAGGTTGGAGAGTAGCTCGCCTTGGATGAGTTTCTGCAGCCCCAGGTACTTCTTCAGAGCCTCGAGCGGAAGTGCTCCCT
>NW_026262856.1:0-37022 GCF_025434085.1 Hippocampus zosterae | reverse complement strand
TGGAGCTGGTGGACCAAGGCCGCTATCAAAGCGAGCTGCAGAAATCGAGACAGAAAAGACGCGGGCACAGGTATGGCAACATTTTGTTGTATTATGAGCAGGTGGGGCTGTTTGAGAACCATCTCAGGATGTTGGTCGACAGGGGCATTGAAAACATCCTTTTGAGTGCAGGGCTGGACGTCAACCTGTACATGGGCAAGCTGGCCGAAGCCATGCGGGATTAGTAATTCGAGTCCGAGTTTCTAAGCGAACTGGCGCTGTCCAAGAACGCAATACGACAGCTAGCGCAAGGCCGGCCCGCCGACCAGGCGATGCTACTAAAGGCGCTCAACTTCCAACTGAAATACCTGCGTGCCAACAAAAACCGGATAATCAACCAAATCAACGAATTGGCCCTCACCCAGGAATAGATGGAGTATCTGCCAGCCCTGATCTCGGCCTTCGTCCTGGACGAAATCGCAGAGGCGATGTTCCTCGAGGAGGAGGATCTCATGGGCTGCGAGGTCAGCGGCGTAGGCGCAAATGCTGCAGCAGCAGGTCCAGGCTGAGAATGAGGATATCCTGGAGCGAGTGATCGGTGGCCGAAAAGGTGATCTTTGATTTCAGGGGTCGGCTGGGGATCCGGGCAGGATTTAGATGAGGTCGCCTTGGCCTGGTAGGATAGCGAGACTGGGAAGACCACCCGAAAGCCACCTGCAGGTCGCCTCTCGTGCCGTCCTTGCGAGGCATACCATGGCCTGGCACCACCTTCCTCGTGCGAGGTGAGATCACCTCATCGAACTTCAAGACCACCTCATTGCCCTCGATCGTGGTAACGACCACCGGTTCAGAAGCCAGCGCATCTCGCAGACTGACCGCAGTGACCATCACGAGGTCGTCCTGTCTCCTTACGAACACGGGGTGCGGCTTCTCTTGGATGACGAACACCAGGTCTGATGAGTCTATGGCTGCTGCTTCATGCCCCTGTTTTGTGAAGACGATCCGGTCGCCCTCGGCGGCACCGCTTGGGACGACTATCGATTTGGTCTATTTGACGGTCTTGGTGCTGTAGCCGTCCCGGTTCAGCACGGTCCTCTCGTAGGTCAGTTCGGAGCTGCTGTCTTGCAGCAGCTGCTAGTAGGTCATTGGCACCTGGACGGTCAGCTCGCCGGGGGCTGGGAGGCTGAACTCAGCACGAGGCTGGGCGAACGTCGACCCTGAAAACTAAGGATCGAAGAGGAGGTTGAACGGATTGCTGAAGCCAAAATGCTGCTCAAAGATTTCATGGGGGTTGCCAGAAAAATGGTAACCGCCCAGCAACGCGCCTTCCAGGTAGATGCCCTCCTTAAGCACCTCCTCGCCATACCGGTCATAGGACGCCTCTGCGGGCAGCTGGTCACCACGGCACAGCTGGAGAGCACCTCGTAGGCCTCGCTGATCCTGCAGAACTGTTGGTAGGTATCCGCGTGCGGGCGGGCGGACACCCGCGGGTGGCAGGCAACCGCCAGCTTGCGATACGCCCGGACGATGTCGGGCAGGCTGGCGGTCCGCTCCAGGCCCAGCGTTGCGTTAATAGTCTGTCATTAATTCAGGTCAATTTAACTGCCTGGTCTTGCGCACCAGGATCTCGCGCTCCTGCTTCAGCCAGCGGATGCGGTTCTGGATCTAGTCAGCTGCACGGGCTGCAGCTGGCTCGTACTCTCGCTGAGGTTCAGGCTCTGGTCCAGTTCCCGGAAAAAAATGTTGAGTTTCTTTTTTATTAGAGTTCTTCGGGCTCGTAGATTTTGGAGACTTTGCTGAGTTTTAGCTCGAGCTGGTTGACGCGATCGTTCAAATGGGTCATGTCTGGCCGGGGGGCCGCCCCGGCTAATGCGCAGTCGATTGTCTTGAAGTAGCCTGGGATCGACTCCAGCTCTGCCTGCTCGGGTATCCCTCCCTGCCTGATTTTCAAGCAGAGAGCCCTAAAAAACCCAAGACTGTCATGCAACGATACCTACCGAGGCTGGGTCTTGAGCTGGTCCAGAGGCGTCTCCTCAACCCTCTGCGGCCTGAAGCTGGACTCCGCAGAGGGCTGCTCCGGGTCCTCATAGAAGGAGCGAACAGCGTACTTCTGCTGGCGGGCTTTCCGGGCCGCTGAGATCTCTTTGAACGATGACATTTTTTCAAGGGGGCGGACGCTGGATTTGTAGCGACGCTTGCTCTCTGATGGAGCAGGCGCATGAGGCGCCTGCTCAGAGGGCCGAGAGGTTCGGTCCAGCACGCTGACCATCTTCTTGATACCTGTGATCTCTTTGGCGAGCGAAGGGTCCGCCGACTGCTGCAACTCCTCCAGCTGCGCCAGTACATCCTGATAGCAGCAGGAGTGCGATTCCAACTTCCCACGGATGGTCTGCAGGACTTGGCGGGCGGTCAGCTCAAGCATTTAAATTATAGATTAAGCATGGCTACTTCAATCCATACGAATACTTTCAAAACTATCCTTGCGGGGTAGCAGCAAAGGATGTAGCTGGGCAGAGAAACAGGCAGGCTCCATGACCAGTAATCGATCTATCTAATATTCATTGATGTCTGGGGTCAAGTCGAGTGCAGCCAACTGTTTGTAAGCACCTCGGAAATTGTTGGCCGGGTGGAGACCGGCTGCAGACAGCTTTTGAGAAGGGGCAGGCACTTTGGGAACTTCGGGGACGAGTAGTCCGGGCCCTTCGAGATCGCCTCCAGTAAATCCTCAGCATTTTCACCTCGAAAAGGTAATCTCAGAAAGCACACATTATAAAGCAGACACCCCAACCCCCACACATCCCAGGCTTTCCTAGCCCCAGCCTTGCCCCCTTCCAGCACCTCACCCGGCGTGTACCACAGCGTGCCACCCCTATCAAACACCTCGTCAGTTGCCTCGCAGGCCCTGCTGAAGTCGATCAGCACCGCCTGGCCCTTTCCATCGAGCATGAGGTTGCCCGGCTTGACATCCTTGTGTACGATGTCGATCCGATGCAGCTGGTCGATAGCGGTAGCCAGCTCCCGGAAGAGGGCCTGTGCGGCAGGCTCGGTCAAGCTGTGCTGGAAGGTGAGGGTGTCCGGCTGGAAGGTCAGTGGACTCTTAGGGAAATATGGAGTGACTAGGTGCAGCTAGTCGTAGGAGTCTTAGTCGAGGACCTCGACTAGCTCGAGGAGGTGGCAGCCGGGAGGAGTTAGAGCAGCGAGGGTGGCCTCCCGCTGTGCCAGGTAAAGTCCGTTGATCCAAACCCGGCCAGAAGCGGTTACCACCTGCTCGATCTGATGGCAGAGCTTGTTCTTACTGTACGTCTTGACTGCGAACAGCAGTCCGTTCTTCTCCGCTTTGCGGACCACACAGCCTTCTGACCTATGCAGCTCATCGGCCATCAAATAGCCGTTTATCCGCAGGCTCGGCTCCGGTTACTTGACGATCTGCTCTTGCCTTCGGTGCAGGATGTCGTAGCCTGGGTAGCGGTTGCGCGGTTTCAGGAAGGAACGGCCATTGTGCACTTGCTTTTTGCGCTGGGACATGCGCTCTAGCAGGCTAGTCCGGAAGGTCTGTGGGCTGCTACCGAGCCCGGCGATGATCGATTCGATTCGCAGGTCATTCGACTTGAGGGAGCTGGTCTTGCTCCGCCGCTGGGAATGATCCTCGGGCAGCAACCCCTCTGACTCGGATTCGGCCTCGGGAATCATGTCCAGAGCCGGGGAAAAGCGGGGTCGGTCTGACCTCACCTCGTCGGGCGGTAGGGCCGCCACCTAGCCTAAGTCAAATTATTAAGCACAGAGGTTCTAACGACACCAGTCAAGACACTTTTTCATATTAAAAACCAAACTCTCAGTCTTCCACCCTGCTCACCACAGGCCTCCACAAAATCGAGATGATGAGCCCGGGCTGGATCCATTATTAGAACACGCTTTGATCAACATCGCTCATGCTGGCAGGAAGGAAACCACTCCTGCCGGCTGCAAGAGGATAGTTAATGCTCTTATTGCTAGACATACCTAAGGGGCAATGCTTAATCTAATATTTACAGCCGACACTGACCGGTTGCAAGCTTCAATTTGGTTTTTCCACAAAATCCTATGGAGTTATGACTACGATTGGTCCTTCGAGGGCTCGTCTTCTGATCGCCTTTTGCTCCGTGGTCATGGTAGCCCGCTTATTGGACTGTCGCTTTGGCCCCTGTATTATATAGGTGCGCATGTACTCCGTGCATCCCGCCACCGACATGTTACACAGCGTGACCGATGCGATATAGTAAGGCACCTTGAGAGGGTCGACCTTGCCCCTGGCAGCTAAAGACAGCAGCATCCACATGCCAAAGTTGAGCATCCCTCCGGCGGCGTGCCAGATCGCATAGCGGTTGAGCACTTTCTCGCTTAGAGACATCTTGAGTCCCGCGACCCAGAGGCTATGCGTCAGGAACAGTACTGTAGTCCCCGCCGCGATCGATGGCAGCCTGCTTGTGAGCCTGACCGTGTCATGCAGCATCCCGAAGGTCACTCCAAAGCAGACCCCCAGCCCCGTGTGCACTAGGGTGCGGCCGTTGACCAGCCTGCTTTCCAGCTGGGCAGGATTCCGAGTGCTGCCGTACATGTTGATTATTTTGCTTAACTGCCAATATGAAAGCGCGTCTGCCTCTGGCGCAGTCCTTCGAGAACGAGAGGCCCTCCTTGGCCCGCCCTCCTGCTGATGAGCCACCTGCCAAGCGCCTCAAGAGCACTATCCAGGATCTGCACAGTTTGGTCCGACATCGAATGCCGGCCGACCCTGATGGCAGAGCTGCAGGACGGCCTGGTAGACGAGAAGGAGCCGGTCGGCATGCTGCTCTGGCTGAAGCATGCCTTCTAGGCGATGCTGGGCCGGCTGGCTGATGATCAGCTAGGCAGCTATTAGTCAATGCTGCAGAAGCTGGAGGGCGACATCCGCCAGCACATCCGGGTCGAACAGGAGATGAAGATCTACGCGGACGGAATCCAGTCACGCCTGGAAGACTCAGCCAAGCGCCTCGAGGTTCTGGAGCAATAGAACCGTCGGCTGCGCAAGGACAAGGACAAGGACCGCCCCCGCAAGGAGGAACGCGAATCACTGAAAGGGAGGAAATCCAGCTCAACCCTAAAACCAAAAGAAAAGTCGGTAGACCTGAAACGGTCGGTGGGCAAGACAGAGATGCTGGAGCGGGTGAAGAAGATGAAAGAAGAACTGTGCGGGCCGGGGATCGGCACGTTCCGGCCCTCGCTGACGCACAAGCTCAAGCGGCTCTGATGACTGGGATGTTCAGCCGGTGCGGATCACTCCTGCTTCGATCAGCTTGTTGATCTTCGCTGCGATTGAAGGGTTTTGCAGGGCCTTGCGGGCCTACATGCTGTTGGGGTTGTTCTGCAGGTCCTCGAGCACGTTGCGGATCTACGGCTAGCGGAGGATGGCCTGGATCTGAGGGTCTGCCATGGCGTGCTTGGCTCGCTCTTCCTGGTCCTTCTCGCTACCGCCTGTCAGCATGGCCATCCTGGTCTTCTGATGCCCTCCTTGCAGGCGGCGTTCTCGGGGTCCAGTGACAGCCCCTTCTCATAGAGCTCAGTGGCCTTGTGATACTCCTTCAGGAAGAAGTGGCAGTCGCCCTTCTTCACGTACGGGCGGACGTAGCCGGGGTCCAGGGCGATGCTCTTCTCGAACTAGTCTCGGGCCCGGGCGAATTCCATCAGCTTGATGTAGCACATGCCTTTGTTGCCACGAACTTCGCGGACTTGGGGTTGCGGCGGATCGCGTCCTCGTACATCTTGAGGGCCTAGGGGAACTTGCCTTCTTTGAATAGCCCGTTAGCGGTCTCGTTGACCTGCTCCCCGATTTCAGGGTTGACGTAGGCCTGCTCTTCCTGGGCCTTTTTGGCACGCTGCACCGCTTTGAAGTCCTCCTCGACCCTCCTGTCTCTTGCCTCCAGCAGACTCCTCTCGTACCACTTCAGCGACTCATCGATTTCCCCCAGCTTGGACAGTATCGACGCCTTCCGAGCAAAGACCTTCGCCTTCTTCTCAAAAGACTTGACAGCGCCCGACTCAGCAAGCTTGATGGCCCCGTCCACCACCGCCATGGCGTCTTAAAGCCTGCCCAGCTCGATCAGCGCAGCCGCCTTGTTGTTCTGGAAGATGACCTACTCAGGGTTTTCCTGGATAGCCAGGTCGAAGTACTCGATGGCCTTGTCGAAATTGCGGCTCTTGAATTCTTTGTTGCCCTTCTCCTTGTTCTACTCGCCTGGGGCGTAGTCCTTTTTGGGCTCGGCTTGGGCTTGGGCGGGGCAGGAGGAGGGGTCTGCTGGGGCTGCGGCTGGGCGGGCTCGAACCCGGCAGAGTTGAACTCGGCAGGGTTGAACCCCGCAGGGTTGAAGCCTTCAGTCATGGCCTCCATGATGAGCTTGACGTCAGGGTCGGTCTGCTCATACTGATCAATTTCATGGGTCGGCCATGCACATCTGCATCTTCTGCATGAATCCGGGCTTCTGCAGGAGATGCTGGGTCTTGGGGTTGAGCATCAGCTTCATCATGATCTCGTTGTAGAACTGGTTGTTGCCGGGGCCTCCGCTGAGCATCCGCTGGGCCTCGGCCAGGTCTTTCTTGAGTTCCTCGTTGGCAGGGTCAAACTTGAGCCCGTTTTAGTAGGCCTCGACTGCTTCGGGTATCTGCCCATCTTGAAGAGGGCGAGGCCTTGGCGCTTGTAGCCCCGGACGTATTCAGGCTTGAGGGTGACCGCCTGCTTGGCATCCTCGAGAGCCAGCTCCAGCTTGCCGAGACTGACATAGGCCCCGGATCGGTTGCTAAAGAGGATATGGTTGGCAGGGTTGACCTCAATGGCCTGGGTGAACAGCCCAGCCGCCTCCTCGAACTGCCCAGCCTGAAAGGCCGCATTGCCCTGCGCCTTCAGCTCCTCTGACTTTTACATTATTGTCTCTAGAACATTCGATTCATGTCCGGATTGCAGACCAGACTGGTGCTCCGCGCCAACCTCGCTGCCCTGGCGTGGCTGCCCAGCCCCCTATCCTCGGCCCGCTCCAGGTGGCTGCCTCTTCTGGACAGATCACGACCGTCATGGGCCCCTCTGGCGCTGGCAAGTCGACGCTTCTGGCATTTCTGGCTGGACGGGCAGGCCAGTACCAATGCGAAGGGTCCTGCACCCTCAACGGTCTGGAATACAGCCCCAGCGAGTTCGCCAAGCTCGGCTGCTTCGTCACCCAAGACGACTATCTCTGGTAGACCCTCACAGTCCGCGAGAACATGGAGTTCGTCGCACGGTTTCGGGGACAGGACAGCGAGGCCGTCGACCAGCTGATCAGCAAGCTGCAGCTACTGCAGTGCGAGCACGCTCTGGTCGGCGGCACCCTCATAAAGTCGATCTCTGGGGGCTAGAAGAAGAGGCTGGCGATCGCCCTATAACTGCTCGCAGAGCCGAGCGTGCTGCTGCTGGACGAGCCGACGTCAGGGCTGGACAGTCATAACGCGCTTATCCTCATGCGCATTCTAAAGGCGCTTAGCCTGGAGGGCCGGATCGTCCTCCAGACCATCCACCAGCCCTCGTCCTTCCTCTACGAGATGTTCGACAGGCTGATCGTCCTATCCTCCGGGAGACTGGTCTACCAAGGGCCCGCTGACACCCTTCTCAGCTACATGCGGAAAGTGGGCTGCTCAATCCCCGCTGAATAAGCCGTGCCCCTGAAATCCTCATGCATTAGCTGAACAGCACCTTCTCGAAAAGGAGCGCTTTGACCCCGGGAAACTACGAGCTGTATTTGCAACAGACCGTCTTGTAGCAGGACGCAGCACTCGCCCATCCGGACCACTGGCCCCCTTCTGCAGAGGCCAGGCAGCCCTCCCTCCTGCAGGAACTGAAGCACCTCTTCCACCGCACCTTTCCTCAACTACCTGCACAACCCTGTGTTTCCAACTGGGCATGCCACTATCGGTGGTGGTGTCAATAGTGCTAATCAGCAGCATCTTCCACAACATCGGATAGCGCAAGCCCGCCCAGCTGCGCCCATCGAGCAGGACCTGACCTACATCGACTAGCTGACCGGCTGCCTGTTCATCCTCATGCTGTTCCAGTTCGGCACCTCCAACTTCGAATTCTCACTGTTTTGTACTGCCTCTGACAAGTCCCTGTGCAGAAGGTGATGGTCGGCAAGGAAACTGCGGCAGGGCTGTACTCGCCTTGGAGCTATGTCCTGGCGGTCTTTGGGGTGCAGTGCCTCTCAAGTTCCTGCAGAATGTGTTGGTGACTGGGCTGGTCTACTACTTCTGCGGGTTGAAGGAGGAGTGGCCTGCCTTCCTGGCCACAATGGCAGTCACCTTCGGGCTGAGTGTCGCGGGGCTGGGGCTGGGCGGGGTGATCGGCTGCCTGTTCAAAGACATCCCCACCAGCATCTCCGATGCAAGTGATCACGACCGTCCCCGTGTTCGTGTTCGGAGGGGTGCTGGTCAACAACCAGACCCTGCACGGCTACATCTACTGGGCGCAGTTCCTCTCGCCCATGCGGTACGGGCTGATCCTGCTAGCCGACCACTTTTTCAAGGGAGAGGTGTATATCGGCGTCTACGAAGGTCTGGAAATAGAGATCGACCCGCTCGAGTACCTGGGGGTGGTGGAGGCCGGGGCCCTGGAGTACGCGGTGCTGGGGCTGCTGGCGGCAGGGTTCGGTGTGGCCGCGGGGACGGTGCTTTGGTGGAGGACCAAGGCTGTCATTTGATTAATAAATGGCGTCAAACGAATTGCTCCACGCTGTAATACGGACACGGCTGTCCTGCACCCATCGCCGCATGCCTGACTTGCGCATGTCAACTCGGCTTGGCTGAAGGGTCGGTCGGGGCTGATCCGCTGTGGTCGAGGGTTCGGTGCCGGCTCTGGATCAGCCGCTCTCTCATGGAGGGGACGGCGATCGGCCTGCTGTAGTTGCCGAATTCGAAAGGCCGGTAGTTTCGGGGACTGGCGTGTCGCTCATTGGGCACGTATGACTTTCGAGACTGACCGGCGTGTATCGTCAAGCTGGGGCCTACCTGGCTGCTGCGCATCTGACTGCTGCGCATCTGACTGCTGTGCGTCTGACTACTCCGCATCATATCAGCAGCACGAGGCGACCTCGGCCGATACTTGTCATACCTCACCTCCGTGCCCCCATACTGGGCCTCAAAGTTCTTAGGCC
Source organism: Hippocampus zosterae (assembly GCF_025434085.1). Lineage (NCBI taxonomy): Eukaryota > Metazoa > Chordata > Actinopteri > Syngnathiformes > Syngnathidae > Hippocampus > Hippocampus zosterae. Next base: position 27,861 of record NW_026262856.1, on the reverse strand, counting down.
TGTACTCAGGGTGGCCACCCTGGAATGCCTGGGCAGGGTGCTTTCCAGATCGTATTTCGGATAGTTCTCGATCTTGTTTATAGCCTCGGCTTTCGAATAATCATATCTTTTTGGACGATCTGGGTAATATTGCTCGTGGGTGAAATCGTGTCGGTAGGTTTGTGTTCTGGAGTGGGGGTCGGTTTGCAGAGGGTAGTCATGTCGGGTGGTTTGGTAGGGGCTGGGTATTGGATTTTGGGCGAGGGGTTAGTAGCGCGGGCTTGGGACTGTTTGGAGCGGCTGGGGTTGGAGTTGAGATGGAGAGTCGTAGAGGTGTCGAGCGTTAATTAGAGACATCGAAGACTGCCACCCAGTGCGGCCAGACTCTTGATCAGTGAGCATGCGGGACGACTGCTGCTAGTCATGCGTGGAGGCGTACATGGAAGGATGCCCTTCTCCTCAAACAAGCTCTTCTCAAATGTCTTCAGCTGCTCGCAGAACCCCAGGTTGGGGCAGGTCAACCTCCGCTGGGTCTTGACCACCTGATACGAGTAGTTGGTGGGCCAGGCATATCTCCTCATCAGATACGCGATGACGATGCTGGTGCTGCGGGACACTCCGGCCAGGCAGTGTACCAGCACGTTGGTGTGCGATCTGGCTTGGTCGATGAATTGGTAGGATTCGTTGAAGTGCTTTGCGAGGTTGTAGTCGTCCTCGTCGAGGGCGGGGATCACTTTGTGGGTGATGCGGTCTCGGGGGTTGTAGACCACCCCGGCGTTTGGAGCCAGGGTCAGAACCGCCCCGATGCCTTGCCTTCTGAGCTAGCCCACGTCTTTCGCTGCATCCACGTCTCCCCACGAAGATGGCGCCCTCCTCACCAGCAGGAATGATCTCGTTGATCGGCTCAAGCGGAATTCCATTGAAAGTAGGCAGGGGCTTACTACCTTGGTATCCAGTACGCCTCTGCTATTGTGGATGCATAATTTTATTTTGTATCGATATGAAACAAGCCTGTCCAACCCACCACGAGCCCCTCACCAATATCTGTCTGCTGGCAGGCTGTCAGCAGCCGCTTTGTCCCACCTGCCTCGAAACGCATACCCAGGCCCACACCCAGCACCAGATTCCTTTCCTTCGGCATTTCTTCCATAACTGTGAGGAAAAATTGGAAGGCCTGCTCGAGGCCGCCAGGAACAAGGCTGCTGGCAGGTCCCGGCCTTCCGGGCAATCCGAAAAGGCAATGCTGGAGGGGCTCAGAAGCGAGTTAGTTGAAATCATCAATAAGTACTGCGCGAGGCTGCAGGCTTAACTCTCGAAATTACAGCCTTACGGAGATGATGCGGAAAAGCAATGGTTGAAGAGATGCTCACATTGAAGAAAGAACTGGCTCGCCCTCAACTGCGATCTCGGCGGCCCTCAAAATATATAAACTTGACAGGCCGAAACTCCAGTCCTACTTATCCGACTAGCCTCACACCCCAGCCCCCTACATTACCCAGTCCCTCATCACAACCCTCACCAGCTCACTCTCCACCCTGCTCGATTCCCACCTCCCCACAAAGCCAGCCCCTCTCCCCAGCACCTTCCGACCTTCGTGACCCTCTCTAAGGCACAAAATCATGAGACAGTACCATGCCTCAGGCTAGACCTGCAAGGTAAAGGAGATTGTCCTGGCCAGCCCGTGGGTCATACCACGGTATCACCGCACAGTGGTCATTGGGGAGATGGTCTACTGGTTGGCGGGGAGTATGAGAGAGAAGCCTTCTTGTTTGGTGAGGAGGGTTGGGCTGAAGGGGGATCGTGTGGAGGAGGCTGGGGAGTTGCTGAATAGTAGGAATCGCATTGCTTGTGTTACCAAGCCCCTTACATCTACGTCTGCACCGGCATCACCGGGATTCCCCAACCCCCTCCTTCTAGCGCTACGACCCAGCCACCCAATCCTCCCACCCTCTCACGGACTGCAGACATCCCGCCGCCAACTCCACTCTCAGCCCACTGTCCTCCCACTACCTGGCGAAGGTTGGCGGGGTGGACTAGATGGATGACCCTGTCAATGCCGTGGAACTGTATGCGATAGGAAGGAATGAGTGGCTGCAGGTGGCCTGTGGGGGAGGGGTGAGGGCGCTGGCGGGTGTTGGGATGGTGGAGGGACGGATGGTGGTCTTTGGGGGGTACAGGGTTGGAGAAGGCAGAGAAGAGGCCTTCTCAGTCGAGCTTAGATAGGACCCGCCTCGTGCCAAGCTGGAGCCCTGTGAGTCACTGAAACTAGGCAAACCATTAAGCTTCACAAACAACCAAGTACATACCTTCTAGCACGGGCTACTCGCACTGCCAGATTCACGAGGTATGCGAGGCAGGTTCAAGGTCGAGCGGAATTGCCTGCTGCTCTGGCGCAAGGGCAGGTGGACTGAGCTTGTGGAATGATTACGTTATCAATGTTGAAGCACCAACAAATAGCATAAAAACTAGCCCGCAAATCCATCGCCCCCCGCCCCGCCCCCGCGCAGCCCATCCCCCGGCAATCCCAAAAGCTGCCCGACCTCCACGAGCTGAACAGCTGGCCGCCCTCCTAGCGGCAGGCCCGCTGCTAACAACTCTTCCAGCAACTCAAAAGCATCATCAACCCGTTCGTGGCCAAAAAGCAGGGCTCTCGAGTCGTGCAGCTGCTGATCAAGTGGGGCTCTGAGGAGGTGCGGGACGGCATCTGCAGGGAGTTCATCCCGGCCCTGCAGGACCATCTCAAGGGGAAGTATGGCATCTTCGTGTTTAAGAACCTGGTGCTGGTCCGGAGGAAGTAGCTGTTTGGGGTGGTGCTTGGCAGTCTTGGGAAGCTGGTCGGGCTGAGGCAGGGCCGGCGGGTGGTCAACCTGTATCTCAAGAAGCTTGGCTCATCCAGCCAAATCACCAGCCTCAAAAGAGCCCTTCTCGAGCTTGCCGAAGAATCCCTTGAAAACCTGGTCCTAACCATCCTCGAATAAGAACAAGCCGTTTAAAGCCCTCTCTTTAGGTACATCCTGGCCACCATCCTTCCCAACATGATTGAAGTCGAGCGCAGCAAAGTCATTGAGGCGGTTTGTTAGCGACCTGCTGACATGCTGCACGATGGCGATGGGCTGGTCTCTTTCTGTGTGGTGATCGATCATGCAAGCGGGAAGCTTAAGAAAGCAGCGGTTAAGAAGATGATCGCCGAGGTGCCGGGCTTTCTGGGGGAGGGTGGAATCGCCCATCTCGGTGTGCTTAAGCTTATGCTCGAAATCGACGATATTGTTTTCCTCAAAAAAACACTGATAAAGCAGCTGCTCAAGACACTGGCACAGGGGCTCACCGCACCCGTAGATACCATCCTTCGTGCCATTTTCTGCAACTACAACCCTCTCTCCACCAAATACCAGCAGACCACTTCCACCACCAAAAAGGAGTCTGAGGACAGGCTGCTCGCCCTCCGGCAGTAGCTCTTTGGAGGGCTGGCTGGCTTGCTGCTGCAATACAGTCTGCGTGACAATCTGGCTTGCAATCGGAGCTTTTTGCTGGGTGCGGCTTTAAGGCATGCCGTGAAGCATGGAGTTGGGGAGGACCTGGTGCAACAGTCGGTCGAAGGGTTTCATGGAATGATCGAGAGCTGGCAGACAGGCGAGGAAATAAGCATCACTGGCTGCAAAGTGATCAAAAGCATGCTGGCGGTGATCTAGTCCCTCCAGGCCACAACCCCCATTCTCCAGACAGCCCTGGCTCCCCTCCTCAAGACGATCAAAACCCTCGCCCTCACAAACCCCCAACCCCTGCTGAAAAGCAGACTGGCCTTCATCGCCCACTAGACCGTCCGACTGACATCCACCCAAGACCAGTTCCAAAAGGCGATCTCCAAGATCCACGACAAGAGCGGCCTCCATCTGGGACAGGCATGATCCTTCAAAATATCTTTTTCTTGCGGCAGAGGACGATCGGTTATTTCATCGCTCTGAGGCTGTCCTCGAACCTAACTGCGAAGATGTTCTGAGGCTCTTTGAAGTCCAGGGAGTGGTGTTTGGGGGGGTATTACAAGACACTTCGCTTGCGGTTGCCTAGGCTTGCCTGCTCTTGCCACTGCCGCATGTAGGTGTCGTGCTTGGTCTTCACTTAGTTCTCGAACCCTTCGATCGACTCCTCGTGCAAGGCCACCATACCGTTATCTATGGGTTTGGTGTCAGTGAGGGTCGGAGGAGCTTCGATGAGCTTCACGCTGGCTGATTCCTTTTTGAACCTGGTCTTGTTCAACCTTTTTTTCTTGTCGTCGTTTTTTATGGTGAGCTTCTTTTGTGGCGGGGATGGGTTGATGAGAGGGGGTATGCTGAAGAACTAGGTGGATTGCTGCAGGGATGGGACTTTGATGAACCCCCGGATGACCCAGTACACGCCCTTCTTGGGGACGGGCTGCACCACCCGGTAGTCAGCCAACTGCGGCAGCTCCAACTCCGCGCCCTGCCTCCTGCCGCCGAGCATAATAATTTTATTAATAAATGGCCGAGCAGGACCTCGAAACCAGTCTGTTCGAGAGTTCAGCCCAGGACGAGAAGCAGCAGCTGGCCGAGAAGGAGGAGTATATCCGCAGGTGCTGCGATATCATTGTCAGCAAGAACGAGGAGAACTTCAAGTTGCAGCAGAGTGTCGCTGGGCTCACTGCTCGCAACCAGGAGTTGCTTTGTGCCAACGAGCAGCTCAGGAAGCAGCTGGCTGAGCTCGAGGAGTCGTATATCGGCCTGCTTGCCGCTCAGCAGGAGGCGAGGAGCCAGCAGCTCCAGTGCCGGGAAATCGAGGCTTAGATCCGGGTCAAGTAACTAGAGAGGCAGTTAGCTCTGGCCGCCAAGGAAAATTAGATCAAGCAGCTTGCCAAGCCCATCGAGCACGACCTTCTTGAACTCCTCAAATCCAGTGAAGAACGGATTCGCAACCTGGAGGCCCAGCTGGCCAAGGATGACCCCAGAAAGAAGCAGTCCGCTATGGTGCTCATGCCCTCCCAGAAGGCCCGCCACGGGACCAACCAAGGCCACGCCTACCACAAACGCTTCGAGGAGAAGGAGTTCAACTCGGTGCTGGCGAGGTCAGCCAAGGAAAACCAAGAGGCAGCCTTTTTCCAGTCGAAGAAGGGCCTGTTCGGGCTGGACCTGGATGCCGGCCGGAAATCGGTGACCCCCAAGAAAAAGTACGCAAAGCGGTGAGAGTCAATAATTTTTATTACGAAATGCAGGACGACCTGATCTTCAGGCTTTACACGCCCACCCTGCGAACCCACTCGCCTCATAAATCTCCTCCTCCAACGGCTCCTCCAGCGGGATCGCCCTCCTCACTGACCGAAAAAACCAGCAAGAAGCTGCGTTCCCTCTACCGCAAGCTCTAAGACACTTCCGAGAAGCACGAGGCCCTTTACCTCAAAGGCGAGATCTCTCGCTAAAAGAAGAAGCTCCGAGCCCTGAAGGAAACAGTCCAAGAGGACCCGGAGTGCACGTTCCGGCCGAAGCTGCGAGGGAGGCCTGGCAACCTGGCACCTTTCTAGGACAGGATGAACATTTGGCTGCAGAACAAGCGCAATCGTATTGACGACGAGATCCAATCGAAAGTCCTCAAAGAACTGTAGGACTGCTCGTTCCGGCCAAAGCTGCTGAACCCCTCCCGCCCCATGCCCCCACCCGACCCCTCCCTCCGACACCGCGCCTGCAAGCAGCCTCCCACGCGAACCCCCCCAAAGCGCAGCTAGATAACCCAGCGCGACTACCACCACGCACGGCGAGTGATCCACAGCAAGCTGCTGCTGGGCTGACAAAACAAGAGTGACCGTAATAAACACAAGATACGCGCGATAAAATATGCATATCCATCAAAATCAATATGGCATCGTACTACGGCAGGGGCAACTGGGCTGGGCTGTCTGGCTACACTGGCTACGACGGATATGCTGGGTTCTATGGGTACCCCGGCTATGGCTCTGCTGGGGGCTATGGCCAGCTTGCTGGCTGGAGGGGGTTCAATGGGTACAATGGTGGGTATGCTGGCCATTTGGCCAGTGGGTATGGCTACCGTCCCGTCACTGGCAGCTATGCTGGCTATGGGTACGGGTCGCCCGCCTCCTGGGGCTCGTACGGCAACCCCGCCTTCTCTCCCCTCAACGACTACCTTGAGAACGAGCACTCGGTCCGCTCCTCGAGGCTGCACAACGAGGCCGCCATCAACCGCAGCCGGGTGGCCAACGAATTCGAGGCCAACCGCATCGGCGGCGAGATCGACCTGAGGCATTCGCTCAGGCGCCTGCGGGCTGACAACGAGGTGGACTGGATCATGCGCCGCTATTGATTCATAGCCATTCATCCAACCTCATGCAACATGCTTGTCACTATGCCTGGCGCGGTCCACCGCCAAGGCATGGGACAGGTCTCCCTTCGGAGCAGCCACTTTCACCTAGAACTCTTTTAGCTGCTTGATTTAGTCCTTCTGGAGGGCCAGTTCCTCATCCACCCCTGATAGCAGTTCTTCAAGTTGCCTCGAGGATTCTTTGACCATCGCCAATGTCTTTTCTTTTTACCTGAGATCGCCTCTGACCGCCTTCTCGCCACGTCTCTTTCTGGCCCTGCTCACCATCCTCCTGACCTTTTCCGCCTCCTCTTCCAGTCCTCCCTTGCCGTCATTGAACAACATCTCTTTCGCATGCAGTTGCTCCTCCACTCTCAGCGCCTCATACCCCACCCTTTCCAGCTACTCTCCAGTCTGTCTTAGCTTTTCCTAAGTGCGATCGACCTTCAGCATTAGTTTTTGTCGTTTCTAGATGGCCTGGGTGATCGCCGTCTGAAGAGAGATCAGCTGGTTCGGCTGGTCCGGGAGCAGATACCTTTCCATTCTCCTATCTTTGACCTTATAGCGGCGGTTGGCCTCCTGGATCTAGGAGCGGGTCAGACTGATAACCTTCTTGAACTCGCTAATCGCCTAGTCCAACTCCACCCGTCTGCTCAGCCTGCCCACCTCCGCAAGCCGGCCCTCTAACTTCCCGGCCTCCTGCTTCAACCCCTTTTGCTTTTTCAATCCGATCCCCAGTTCTTCTTCTAGAACCTCGCAGCTCAGCTGTTTCTGCTGTTTGACAGGCCTGCCCCGGCTCGGCATGCGGTAGCTTATAGCCTTCTCTCGCAGCATGTCAGCCAGCTCCTCATTCAGCCATTTCATGGCCTTCCGTAGCTTCGCCTCCTCTCTGATCAGCTCCTGCATGCTGCACTGCTCAGGACTGCTCACAAGCTGGTACCCCTCAAGCCGCTCCATGAAGGTCGCCTTCCGGGTGGTAAAGGACTGCCACCTGCCCCTTCCCTTTCCCAAGGACAATCTCGGCAACATACTAATTTTACCAAGAGGTCGATAATATCTTTAATAAGTTTGGTAACTGCTATTTCTATTAAAAAGACATTAATTTCGGCATTTCTTAATAATGCATGTTTTTCATCGCATGCCTGTGAAGGGCGTGTTTTCAGGGCCTTCCAGTTGATTCTTCAGTCCACAAAATAGGGACTACGAATTCAACTCATGAAAATTAATGATAAAATATAATTGCTTCTGACAATACAGAAGATTATAAATGGATTTAAATCATTTCTGCGGTGAATAGTGGCAGTCCCTTTCAAAGATTGGTGACTACAGCGAGGATGTAGAGATTTCCACCAGCCCCAAAAAATAGATGCCCGATAAACTTTCACAGAAAGAATCGTAAGTCAAAAAATCATCAAAAAATGTGCTCCTTCATGTGCTCGGAGGGCTAGCGCGTTTCCTGCACCATAGCAACCAGCAGAAGCTTCTCACCCCCGACTAAAAAAAATCCTTCCACCGTATATTCGGCCGGCATAACAAAAAAAAGCGATACTACAACCTGGCCCTCTTCAACACGATCCTCCAAGAGCAGGAGCTCGAAAGAATGGTAGGCAAGTTTTTCAGAGAGGATATCATAAAGTATCTGATAAAAAGCCGGTGCAGCAAATCCAACAAGGTTAACGCCCTGCAATTCCTCAACGTCTTCCATAACGCCTTCCTGAACAAGAGTATTACCTGCCTACTCTGAATATTGAAAAACTCATTTAACCAGGTTGATAATACCGATTTATTTATCGTAATCAATGGCTTTTTGTTGTGAACGGGCGTGGCCTTGGGTCCGGCCGACGGGGATTGTTCATATTTGTTCTAATACATTAAATAGCAATAATTTGATTAAGGGATGTCAACTCGCAAGCCCAAGATTAGAAAGGCAGCTAGTCGTCGCAGGGTGGAGGAGGAGCTTGGAGATGATGATTTTTTTGAGGCGGTCGAAGAGGAGGCTCCTGTGCCAGTCGAAAATGAACTCGACCAAAGGGTGATCCAGGTCGAACGATAAATCGAGCAGACCAAATAGCACCTCCGGGCCAAAAAGGTCAACGACTTCTTCACCGAATAAAACCAAACCAATGAATAGCTCGGTAGCTACCTCCAAACCCAAGCCCTCAAGCACCAAAACAAGTTTCTGTACGAGTACCAGGCAATCGACTTCCCTCAGACCAATCTCTACAAGGGCCACACCAAAACCATCACCGGGCTAGAGGTTGACCCCCACAGCGAGCGGATGTACACGGTGGCCAAGGATTCCTCGATTATCAAGTGGGATGTTGAAACCAAGAAGAAGACGTTCTTCAGCCGGGACTGCAACCCTTTGCACCACTTGAAAGAGGTCCTGGCGGTGGCCCTCAGTAGTGACGGTGAGATGCTGGCCACGGCGGGAAGTGATGCCAGGATTTTACTGTGGGATTGCAGGAGGGACTGCCTCATCACGGAGTTCAAGGGGCATAGAGCGCCCATTAACTGCCTTCGATTCGGGCTGAATTCCAAGAGACTAGCCAGCAGCGGGGTCGATCGCACCTTCAAGCTGTGGGATTGCGGGTAACAAACATTTCTTGATACTTTTTACGGCCACAGGGACGAAGCCATTTGTATGGACGCTGTCGGGCCTGATGACTTTATCACCTGTGGCTACGACCGCCAGATCATCTACTGGCGCACGCAAAAATAGGCGCAGCTGATATTTTAGGGGCACCAAGGCAGCATCGACTGTGTTAAGGCCCTCTCTCGTGATCAATTCGCTAGCGGGTCCGCCGATGGTAGTCTCAGCCTTTGGTCTGCCAAGAAGAAAAAGCCCAAACAATCCGTCGCCTCCGCTCATGGAGGGCGATGGCTTTCTGCACTCGCTTGCCAGTTCAACAGTAATATCCTAGCTTCGGGGAGTGCGGACAGCAAGCTGCGATTTTACAAGGTCGGAAAAGGACTGGAAACGGTTGCGGAGGTGGAAAGTCAGGGAGTGGTGAATTGCATGGGATGGGGGAGGGATGGCCGAGTGCTGGCGGTCGGGGAGGGGGACTGGCCCAGACTGGGGTGCTGGTTCGGCCCCTCCGGCAAAAACCTCATTCGGGTCTTGCGAACCAACCTTCTGTGATATAAACCAACAAAATCAATATAAATGCCCCCGAAAACCCGCCGCCGAGTGGTTGAGGAGCCCGCCCCGTCCAAAGGGCACAAGATCGACCCCTTTTCGCTGTGTACCAGGCTGACCAAGACAAGTACAATGAGAGGCATGTCATGTGCAATGAAAAGGTTATCAACAAGGTCAGGCTGATCGTCGCCCTTTTCGCGGGCATGCTGGCGGCTCTGTACGACCTGTCGGGGCTGTGGGTCATGATGGCCTACCTGGGCGGATACGCAGTGATGGCGGGCCTGGTGTCAGTGAGCAAGATGGGGGGACAGCCAGGCCTGTACTTCCGGTCGAAGGGGAGTGTGCTCGAAAAGGGGGCGGGAGGGGTGCTACCCTTTTTGGTGACCTGGCTACTCGCCCAGAACGTGGTGTTTCTGTTTTGACAATCCATTGCATGGAGTGGCTGTATTCGTGCTGCTGGGTGTGCGACAAGCTGGTCGCCATGATGAACTCGGATGGGCTCAACCGTCGCATGATCGATGAAGAGTCCCGTTCGGAGAGTTTTGTGGGGGATCCGCAGGATACCCTTGTGGAGGAACTTGAGCCTGAGCCCCTGCCTGACAGCTTATAGTTGCTGCGCGAAATCGTCTCAAAAGAGCCACTGGACCTCGGCTTCTAGACCTGCCTCTCCCTGCCAAAGCTGACAATCTACCACAAAACCATGCCGCCACTCTACCAGCACTCCGTCTTCATCCTCATCCTGACCCTCAAGGCACCGAGTTCAAAAGTACTGGCCTATTTTGAGTCATAGGGGGAGGCATCGGTCAATCCTCTCATCTGTGGCTACGAGAAGAAGCAGCAGGCCCTGAGGCTGAGGTTTAAGAATGTTGCGAATCTGCCTGAGTTTGTGGTCGAAGTGGAGCGGCAGGCTGACCAGGACTCGCAAATGTGCTATTTCGCGTTCAGTTCTGTCTCGGAGGTCCACACCAACGCGAAGGTCATGCTGGCAGGCATAGAAGTGCCAAGAGCAGAATCGGACACATGCACCTTCAAAATCGTAGTCGAGGCCAAACTCGAATGCTCAATGAGCTGCACCGCCCTCAAACAGCCCTGCATCCAGCACCTCCGCACCTACGCAGAACGACTGACCCAGCACCTCGAAAGGACAGAGATCGACACCATCGATATTTGAATTGATATGCCTCTGTAAACTTAGATTGTTGATGGTCAAGGATTTCCAGGGCGGTAAGCCTTTCAACAAAGGTGGGTCAGGTGGGAAGCCCTTCAATAAGGGCGGGCCGGGTGGGAAGCCTCGGCCTGGGGCCAAGGTGCTTGTCAAGCCTCACCGGCTGCCTGGCATCTACACGGTGTCCATGGGCCGTGAAGAGGCAATCGCCACTCGCAACATGACTCCCGGGGAAGGCGTCTACAACGAAAAAAGGGTCAGTGTTCTCCAAGGCGAGGAGAAGATCGAGTACCGCGTCTGGAACCCTTTCCGATCCAAGATCGCAGCAGCTGTGGTCGGAGGAATCAAGGACATCAATATCAAGCCGGGCTACAAGGTGCTGTACCTGGGGGCCAGCTCAGGAACCACCGTCAGCCATGTCAGTGACTTGGTGGGTGAGAATGGTATCGTCTATGCTGTCGAGTTTTCAAACCGATCCGGCCGGGATCTCGTGAACATGTCGAAAAAGAGACCGAACATCGTCCCGATCATCCATGACGCCCGCAAGCCTATGGACTACCGGTTCCTCTTGGGCATGGTGGACACGGTGTTCGCAGATGTCGCCCAGCCCGACCAGGCCCGCATCATCGCAGAGAACAGCAAGTGCTTCCTCAAGAACGGAGGTCACTTCATGATCTCCATCAAGGCCAACTGCATCGACTCCACCCTCGAGCCCAAAGTCGTCTTCGAGCAAGAGATCAATCGCCTCAAGGAATACGGCCTCAAACCGCAGATGAAGCTCACCCTTGAACCCTATGAGCGAGACCACGCGATCGTTGTTGGAGCCTTCCGACCATGATTATCAATGCGTAGACTATCCTCCCTCCAGCTCGCTCGTCGGGTGGCCCGCCTAGAACGGCCCGCTCGCCCTTCACTGGCCTTCTTCGAGGATCTGCCTGCGATTGAGCAGTCGAACAGGCCGTCTTTGCTAGGCTGTAACTGTCACTGCGCCTGGAAGGTCAACTCCCTCCGCGGCTTGTCCATCGCAGAGCTACACGTAACCTTCTCACGAAAGCAAAGGCAGTCAAATCGCCGGACCAAAACAGCCCCACGTGGCAGGCGGGTGCTGTCCGTGGACTGATAAAATGAAGTAAGTGATGTTCAAGAAACGAGAGATCCAAGAGATGATCGACAAGGGGAGGATCAAGCCGCTATCCCCAACCGAGATCGCCCGGCAAAAACGCATCCACAAGGTGAAGTCCGACGCGGCCCGGGAGTACCTCAAGGTCAGTGAAAATCGAGAGTGGATGGTCAAACACGGCAAGCAGTATCTAGTGGACTTCACCCAGAACGAACTCAAAGCCATGAAGAAGTACTTTAACGCCCTGGATGAAAAAAATGAGGGCAGCATCGGAGCCAAGGAATTGGAAGAACTGCTGATTTCGATGGGGCTGGCAGAAAACGCGGTACAGGTCAGGAGGCTGATCGAGACGGTCGATGAAGACCGTTCCGGCAGGATCGAGTTCGACGAGTTCATGGAAATGATCAAGTCGGAGGGCAACGCCTAGAACCAGCAGTTGGTCTATTTCTTCAAGAACATGATTTCAAACCGGATAGCAGACTACCTCCCGCCAGGGCTGTCCTTCAAGCTGAAAGTCAGCACGATCCGCAGACGCAAGCTCATGGACGGCATCGGCATCAACTACCGCAAGGACCGTAAGATCACCGAGGCGCGGCGCGGGGAGGGGCTGAAGATCCTGCACGCTTTCAACAAGCTGTATGAAAAAAAATTGCGGGCGCAGCAGTGATATCGAATATAATGAGAGTTGTAGGCAGGGTGGCCCGTGGCTTTTTCTAGTCCAAGTTTAACGCCAAGAAGGACTACTACAAGATCCTGGGGGTCAGCAAGGACTGCCCTCCTTAGGATATCAAGCGGGCCTACTACGCCCTCGCGAAGGAGTATCACCCGGATCACCACAAGGGCCACGAAGAAAAATTTAAAGAGATCAATGAGGCCTACGAGACCCTTTCCGACCCCTCCACGCGCCGAGATTATGACTCCTTCCGAGAAATGGGGGGGTTTGGCTTCAAGGGCCGGAAGGGCCAAGGCGAGGACGACATGCATTTCTCGAGCTATGAGGATTTCGAGCGGTACTACTCGAACATGACCAAGGAACAGCAAGAGCGACTCGAGCAGATGAAAATGGCGATGCTTAGGAAATTTGCCATTTTCTCTGGGTTTGTGGTGCTGACGCTTGTGTTTAGGAGGGGGGTTGTTCCGGATAGGTGGATGGAAGTTAATGGCAGGCTTGTGCCGATCCCGACTATGCAGTAACCTGCGTATATTCCACCTGGGGGGCCTGGCATGGGTCCCGGTGGGATGGGCGCAGGAATGTACCCCAGCCCTTATCCCCAGCCCTATCCCCAGTCCTATCCCCAGCCCTATCCCCAACCCCAACCCCAACCTCCCCAATACCAACCCTATCCCCAGCCCCAACAACCCAACCCCTACAACCCCCAACAGTACCCCCCACAGACCCCCTCCAAGCCAGCATCAACCAAAAGTACGGGCGTTCATGATGATGTTGTCAAAAATCACAATCAAAGTCGAACTTTTAAATGAATTGATATCGTTCTAAAAGGTGTTTGCAGTCTGCAGCAATGGATGCGGCTGGGATCGCTGCAGTGTAGTGCTGTGGTTGTTAGTCAGGTATTTTCTTGCGAGAAGGCCTTGGTTTCTAAATAGGGATTGATTCTTTATAGACCGGTTTTTTACTCGCTATTGTTATTTTTACTGACTCGATTCTTTTCTTTGATTTTGATTTTCTTATTTTCCTCGATTCCTCGATGGCAGGTACCACCTTTTCAACCGCCTTCCTGGCCCGGATCATTTAGCTCGCCTCAGCTCTGTTATTCGCGTAGATAGACATCCGTCGCTTTGCCTCACGAGGCTGCTCCCTGCGAGGCTTGATATGGAACGTGCCTCTTGTCTTGCGCTGGAACTTGGGCTTGGGCACTGAAAGGCTTGGCTAGTGCGCGACAGTCCGTTATTTTTATGATAGATCGCTGCGAGGAACGGATTCCTGCTTTTCTGGCTATGAAACCTGCGCCCTTGGCTTTGGCCGAGGCAGCAACACTTTGACCTTGTCAACCGACCGGCCAAGACTGACCTTTGAAAAAGCCGGTTTCTTGATCTTCTTCAGTCTTTCCTCCATCTCGCTCTCGAGCCTGATGATCAGCTCTTGCTCATCCACTTCAGGCGGAGGCTCGATCCTCACCTCGTAATTGGGACGGTGCTCAACCGGACCACTACTGAAGCTGACCAGTTTGCGGATATCGAGGAGGTCTTTGGCCCGCTGCTATTCGAGTTCTTTGAGGGTCATCTTGGCAGGTTTGGGAGGGACGGGCTTGCGAAGCTGGGGGGGCAGGGATTGGGGGTTGGATTAGTTGACAGCCGCCTAGGGATCGTCCTGCGTAGGAACGTATAGAGAAGGGTTGTGTTCGATGATGTCGTGGCTGAACTATTCGATCCTGCATCTCACGAAATCCAGGAATTTTATAGTCTCGTCCAGAAAGTCGAGTTCCATGCGAAAGGCCATTATGCGGTCGAGAGCAGCCCTGTAGGCCAGAAGCCTGTCGATATCGATGTACTCGAGGGCCCCTGCGTCAAGGGCCTTGAGGATGGCGACATTGACGAGGTCGAAGGCCCGGGCAGCCGCCCTGAGCATGAGCTTGTGCTTGAGGGTTTTGGTGAGTTTGTACTTACTGGAGCGGAAGAGGACAGGCCTGGACAAGACGTCAAAGGCCTCCTTGATGATGAAACTAGCAATGGCCCAGTTCCTGTAGCGACTGACCATGCAGGCCAGGCGGAGGAGGTTGACCAGATGGTCCCTGACGGCCGCAATGGCCTCGTCCAGATGGCCAACGAAGGCCAGCTCCTCCTCCATGAAATTGAGATAGATGATCAGCTCTTGTACATCTTGACGATATCCGCGATCTCGTACTTGCAGATCGGGCACTTCTGGATGTTCTTGGAGCACCGGAAGCAGCAGACGTTGTGCTTGCACGGCATGTACAGGCAGTCGTTCTCCTGTTCGCAGCAGATTATGCAAGCCTGCACCACCTGCTGCACCACCTGCATCTGCTTCTTGGTCTTGCACACGTAGCTGATCGTTATGCCTATCTTGAACACAGTCCCGTTCTCCAGCAGCACGCCCTCGCTCTCCACGCCTTCAGGGCTCAGCCTCCGCCACGTGCCGTTCGTGGAACACTGGTCCTCGATGTAGAAGCGTCCGTCCAGGATGTATATTTTGGCATGCATCCCCGACAGGTGCTGGTCCTGCGTGAAGTGGATGTGGTTGGTCGTCTTCCTCCCGATGGTCTTGAACTCCCCCTTGGCGATGTGGAAGGAGTACCGGTCATCCCCCTCAGGAATGTTGCCATCGATGACCACCAGCTCGATGGTGCCAGAATCCCTATCAGTGAGTCTCATGTCGGCCACCTCGAACTGGTTGGCCCCCATCTCGATGGTGTGGCCCAGCTCAAGCGGCAGCCTTCCATCGATCTTGATAAACGTGCCGGTCGTGGACCCCACATCCTTCAGGAAGAACTGCCCCTGCTAGAAATAGATCTCAGCGTGGAATCGGCTGATGCTCTCGTCAGGGATAGTGATCTGGTTGGCAGACTGCCTGCCGATCTTGGCGCCCTCCTCGTTGATCGAGTAGAACATGCTCGAGGTGTTGTCCAGGTTCGAAATTATCAGTTAGTGCTGTTCTTCGAGGACTGGCTGCTTGGGCTGGTTTAGGCTGGTTGTCAGCATCCGCAGAGGCTCTTCTTCCTTCTCGGGGGGTGCTGCGGCCGCTGGCTTGAGGGCGCGCAGCGGGGACTCCTCCTTCGCGATGACCATGGTCGAGGAGTGGGTCAGGTTCTGCCGCTTCAGGAACTCGGAGTACTCGGCGATGCCCTTGGTGAGCCACTTCATGAGTTTTTTCCGGATGATCGCGGATGAAATCTTGAGCTCCTCCTGAAGGTCATTTTCCTAGAGATCACAGAGGCAGGAGCCATCAATGGAGGCCTTTTCTGGTGAGCGCGGTACTGAACTGCTCAGCAAGTCCCTCCAGCTCGATGAAGCGCAGCCACTCGGCCACGTCGCCGACGGTCCAGCGGATGGGCTATTTCGGTAATTATTTGAACAGCTTTTAATAATCCATATTATAATTGCCCTGCCCTCCCAATCAGATGTAGTTCTGGGCCATCCGCAGGGCCTCGGGGAACTCGGTTATTATGCCGTCCAGGCGCAGCTCCTTTGTTGCGATCTAGTACATCCGCGAGGCGCTGGCTGCTCCGAACGACAGTGCGTCGTCTTTGAACGTCCAGACGTGGACCAGCAGTCCCAGTTTACGGGCCTTCTCCAGTTCTGCCCCACAGCCGCCGTTGCAATAGTCCCAGGCCAGCTTATCCCCAATACTCACCGAGGCCACCAACCCCGCATACGCCATCAGGTCGACCTGCTCCATCCTCTCGTAGCAGAGCGACACCGGCAGGTCGGTCTGGCTGGCCAGCCAGTAATTAACGGTCGTCTGGTTGAAACTTGTGAGGTAGATCGGCAGCACCGGAGTGCAGCCCGCTACTGTGTCAAGGCTGTACTTCTTCAGGGTTTGGAGTATGCACTCGCCTAGTTCCACCCCGTGGACCTATCTGTACAAGTCTCCAGACTTGGCCTCGACCAGAAGCCCCGCCAGCCTCCCATCCCTGTTTTTGCAGCCCTTGGCATCCGCGTTGAACTCCATTCCGTACTCGATAACCTCAGCAAGAGTTGAAAACGAAAAAGAAAAATCCACGGTCTGAATCCTCCCCGGCGCCTGGTCCTGCTTTACCTTTAAAGTCTTAAGCTCAGCTGCTGTAAAATCGTCGGTCCACCAGTCCTCCCTCCACTAGCCTTCAAACATCCTAGCCCGCCGCCTCCCCGTAAACTCAGAATGCGCGGTGATATCCGTGATTCTGCTCAAAAAAGGGTCATGCATCACCAACAGCTGCAGGTCCTGGGTGAGCACCACATCCAACTCCACAAAATCAGCCCCCACAAACATCGCCGCCGAAATGCTCTGCAGGGTGTTTTCCGGGAACATGGAGCACAACCCCCTATGGGCAATGTTCAACGGCCTGTCCCTCGCCCTCACATAGGAAGGCAACTCCCTCGCCCGCTGTTACATATCTGATCTTTGATTGCCCGGTTATATCCGGCTTGTTATTATTTCGCTTATGGGTATTATTTCACGAGGTCAGGGTCGTAGCAGCTTGCTGTAGTCGCTCAGCCGGTCGTAGTTTGTCCGCAGGCTGGGTGGGATGCGGACGTTGCTGCGGTCTAGCCAGCTCGCCAGGGAGCTTCGCTTGTAGGCTGACCGTTCGCAGATCTGGTCGATGTCCCGGCGCAGGCTCGCCCTTTGATAATGACTCTGGAAGGATTTCCGGCTCGGGCTGTGCACCATCTACTCGGGGCGGGCATCTTTCGTAAAATAGTTGAAGCTCTGCTCCCGGAAGACTTTTTCTTTGATGACCAGTGGGATTGTCAGTTGTTCGCTGCTCTTGGGTGGGTCGGGGATGGGCTCGACTAATAGGGACCAGCGGGGTTGGGGTGGGTGGGGGTTGGCCTGCGAAGGGGTGAGTTAAGTGGTGGGTGGAGGGGTTGATGGAGGGGTTGGAATGGGAAACAAAGATGAATGTTTTATTTCGGATATCTGAAGATTACTCAGTTTAGGGTCAATCGCTGGGCTCGAGTTTACCTATTTCATGTTTTTTTGTAGGCCATCCCTCTCGCATTAATTCTTCTCTTTTGGTTATTTTACTTGACCAACAGGAATATTCTTTTTGCTTTTTTCCTCAGTTTTGATTAAATTCTCTGATCGCTCTTTAGGGCGACCCTAAAAATTACCAGGTAATTATTTTTTCTTATCAGTGGTTTCAAACAGCTCCTTTACTCTGTCCTTTCGATCACACTACTTCCATACCCCTACATCCAGCGAGTCCTTCAGCCCGGCGGCCTGCATATCGAGGCTGTCCTTGCCATCGCCAAAATATTCGTTCCGAAAACCACCAAGTTTAAAACTTTCCCTGCGACACTGGGGCGAAGGGTTGATGATCTTGTAATGACGGTGATTGTGCTTGAGAGGACAGTTTTCCTTGCCGGGCGGGATGGACGGACTGTCAGGACATGGCCGGATCGCACTAGGAGGCTCTAACTCTCGGGTCTAGGGGGCGGCGAAACTGGACATTTAACGTTATCGAAATTAATATAGTCTGACCTCAGATGAAGTTCAAAGGTGGGTAAAAAAAGGGTCAGAGTCCCGGCTGATCGGCTGTGTCGCCACCTTCTCAATGGGCTGCGGCTAAGGCTCACTGGGGTCTGGCCGGTAGGGCATCGGAAGGGTTTTGTCCAAAAGGGCCTGCCAGTCCAGTTTGTCATAAAACCTGTGTTCCTTAATTGCCCGGCAGCCCTTTGAAGTATTGCCATAACGCTTTGACAAGTCTGCTACAAGCAGATGCTTGACCAGCGACTTGGCCTCTTTGTCGAACCCCTTCGGAAAGAGTAGTCTGCAGGCCAGAATGTTCTGGTAGATGACCAGCGGATCCTGGTCGGCAAAGGGATCGATCCCCACCATCAGCTCATAGAGCAGCACTCCAAGCGTCCACCAGTCCACAGGCGCACTATGGCCCACATTCCTGATGATCTCGGGCGCCAGGTACTCCGGCGTGCCACAGAGCGTATAGGTGCGGTCCTGGATCACCTTACTAAACCCGAAATCAGTCAGCTTGAGATACCCGTCCCTCTCGATCAGTATGTTCTAGGGCTTGAGGTCTCGGTAGATGATGCTCTTTTGGTGCAGGGCTTAGAAAAGTAGCACGATTTGGGCGGAGTATACCACGGAGTCGTGTTTGGGAAGGTTGCCGGCTTTGCGTAGATATGTGAATAAGGATCCGCCTGCCACGTAGTCCAGCACTAGCTCAAGATGGCTGTCCGTTTGGTACAGCCCTTTGAACCCTACTGCGAAAGGATGGCTAAACTCGCGTAGTACTTGCACCTCGCTAAGAGCATGATCGACCTGCTTCGCAGAGATGATCCTGGCCTTGGCAAGTCTTTTGACCGCCCTGAGCTCATCCCCCCCTCTGCGGCGGGCCAGGTAGATATGCCCGAACGAGCCAACCCCCAGCAGCCCCAACAACTCATAATCCAGCTCGCTCCCCTCTGCGGCCATCAACTTGCTAGTTAATTTATGGGGCTTATTTAAGAGATTTGCACGAGGGAGGAAGAGCCGTTGGTTACATGCCCTGTGACGGTCAAGAGGCTGACCATATCTCACCATCAGCTGAGCGTCGGCTCCTCAGGGCACGCCTTTCTGACGTTCGCGACGGAGTTGGTCGTCAGCCCCTCTTCCGAGCGTTTTTTTATCGACATCTAGAAAGCCACTGTGCGAGGGGTCAAACTGCTCGACGAACACAGTACCATCACTCCTTCAGCCCTCCGCAAGCTCAAGCTTCACTGTCCCAGGCTCTACTAAAACTTGGCCTTTCAAAACCTGGCGATCTAGAATGAAAGGCTGATCGACATCCACCTCTAAGCTGAGGAGATCAAGCACAGCCTGCTCTATACAGTACTATCTCGTTTGCTCGCCTCGCACGGGGTCAAACTGCGCCTGCTCATGCGACCAACCACCCCCTCCATCATCTCTCTCGACTTCCTCACAACTTATGGTGCACAGCTCAAGATAGCCCTGCACGTGACCACCTCCCCGTACGTTACAACTGTCCAACATCACGCCTCTATGCAGGCCTTCTTTGAACGGCTTGATGACATCCCGCTTTACTTGGAATCGAAAGATTAGTACCTCGCGGCTGCTTTTCTGGCGGAGGAGGGGGACCGCCCCCTCCTGCCTTTTTTTGGGCTGGCTCATGGTATGTTTGACTACGGGGAGATCAGGACCTCATCTCAAAAACCGGGCTTTAGCGGAGGGTGGCCGAGCTGCCCGCCATCGGAATATATAAGATTCAGCTACCGCTTCAGCCCTGGCCTAGCGAACCCCGCGATAGTCTACCGGAGACTGCTGCTACCTTCAACCTCTTTATTTTCAGTCGATGAGTTCAGAAAGATATGCTACGAGCATCGATTCGAGACCGCGCTGTGCCTGCATACCGGGCTGATCCTCGGGCGAGGGTGCTACTGCTTCCTCTCCGCCTAAGAGTGCCTGGAGTCATAGCCCACAAACATCGCAGGAATCAGCGCCCATTACAAGCTCATCCTGGAATGCGAATGCGACCCCGCCTCGATCCGCGTGCCTCCTGCTAGAGGGATTATTCTGGTGCAAGGCGGACATAGCCTGGCTCTCCGAGCCATCCTGCTGCAGAGAGCCGACAAGGAAGGGCACCCCCTTTGGAGGTTTGATTATGAAATGTTTCGCAGA
Source organism: Hippocampus zosterae (assembly GCF_025434085.1). Classification (NCBI taxonomy): domain Eukaryota; kingdom Metazoa; phylum Chordata; class Actinopteri; order Syngnathiformes; family Syngnathidae; genus Hippocampus; species Hippocampus zosterae. The sequence goes on along the minus strand of NW_026262856.1, from coordinate 7,823 downwards.
TAAATCAAGTGATGTGTTCCTGTTTAATAGATTAAACATCTTTGCATATGAAAGAAAAAGGTCATAGCTAAATCTTGACCGTGTGTTCGCTAATGTTTGGTTTTAAATTTAAATTTAAATTTTGGTTTTCCAACCATTTCTTCTTGGAAAAAGATGCTCAATTTGCAAACTAGACAGTATTTTCTAAAAGCTTTTGTTCACACCACTTGATCTGAATCTGCCTCAAATGCACTTAAAGGTTATCATAAGTAACGAGAGCAAGGACTAGCCAGCTCCCCAAAATATTTTACGAATACGATAACATCGAATTCAATATCGTCCTCTCTCGAAAATTATAAATACCCTTCCTTCAAATAATTTTATCATGGAGACTGCGAAAGATCAGGAATAAAAGATTGAATAGCAGGACAAGCAGGAAAATAAGGATTAGGACAAGGCACGCGAGGGATAAACTAAAATTTAGGGTTTAGGTGATAGAGAGAAAGACGACCTTGACCAATCAAAGACAGAAAGGTTCGGGGGCAGCCTGTCTGATATCGCCCGGCAGACCTACCGCGATAACCTGCAGACATCACTATTGATCGACAGGTTAGCACTCAGCCGGTCTACAGCGCAGCCTGTTCTTATCCCTAACCCTGCACAATCACAGCTAGCCATCTCTCGCTACAATTACTACAACAAAAACTACCGCCATGAGCAATACCAAGCCGTCGCCCCAGCCCCACCTCCCCCCGGCACGCCCTCGCCAGGCAGGCCACAGGCTGCCCGTGAAACCCTGGCCCAGCGAGTGGAGAGACTGGAGGGGAAGGTCGATCAGCTGTAGCGGTTGCTAGGGAGACTGGAGGGTGAGTGATTAGATCAACAATAATAATGGAGATTGACGATGTTGAGTTGGTCGACCTGAAAGTCGCGAAGAAGAAGGGCAAGGCCAAGAAAGAGGCCCCTGCTACGGCTGCGTTCGACCAGGAGACGCTTTACCAGCAGTGCTTATAAAGGCTCCTTCACAAGTTCAGTCTGACCAAGATGGAGGACAAGTCGGAGATCAACCTGGGCCTGATCGACGTCGTGCGCATGCCCCGGAAATCAAGCATCCCGAATTTCGTGTCCATGGCCAAAAAGCTCAAGCGAGAGCCGCAGCACATGATGCTGTTCTTCCTGTTCGAGTTGAACACCGACGGCTCGATTGCTGGCGACCAGCTGACTGTCAAGTACAAGCTCAACAACGCACAGGCGGAGACCATGGTTCGCAAGTACATCAAGGATTTCGTTAGGTGCGAGCTGTGCAAGTCGATGAACACCGAGCTGACCCGTGACAAGCATGACCGGCTGGAGGTGCTTGAATGCCAGAATTGCAAGTCCACCAAATTCGTAGAGATCCTCAAGAAAAAGTGAATTGACCTACATGTCTCTTATAAAAGAATTTACCTCTGAATGAATATCTTTATTGCATTTACCCAGGCATGCTTAAATAACTGGCTAGGCTATTTTTCAGGTATTGTGTATAATTAATTCTTTGTTCAAGTCGGAAGGCCAATAGTCGAATGCACACTTTTATCCTCTTCGAGCCAGGCCTTTGAGTCTTATCGGTAAGGAAGTTAGGAAAAAGGTAATTAACGGGACTGTCTGGATTTCTCCAATGTTTCGAGATCATCAATAAAACATGGGATACGAAAAATATGTCACTATGCTGCTACGAAAAAAGAGGGATTCAAATTCAAAACGAATGTTGACATCTTACGAATCGAGCCTTATTGGGACATCAACTTACTTTTACCAGAGATTGAAAGGTTTAAAAGTCTTGAGTACAAATCAGGGGAGTGTCGACTGACTAGCGAGCTCGATATTCTGTTTTAAGAGGATGCGTCGAGGTAGTTACTGAACTGGATAAAAAAGACTTGCCTAAGAATTACTTTTGCTCTTGGATCTGTTAAACACAAATAAAAATTGAGATCATAATCGAAGAGAAGTCGACAACCTAGCTGTTCTCAAGGACCCAGTTCTTCCGACAGATTTATATTTAATCGGAATCGGCAGGGCCCATCTTTTATGCCTTCATATCAAAAAGGAAGACAAGTTTGTCAATTATTTACAGGTAAACAAGCCACTTGAAAAGCTGTTTGATTGCATGCCGAAATTGTATTTTGTCACAGCTTTTCTTATAAAACAAACTCTTTTCAACGAGTCTCGAGAGTCTATAAGACAATTCAGATCGACATTCGAGATATAGTTACAAGGGTTTATGCCCTTGAGTGAAAGTGACTTTGAGGAATTTGTTGATTAATAAAAAAAGGTACAGGAACACAAAAAGATGATCAAATTATTTATATTTCGAATTTGTTCATCTTGGAATGTCAATGTTTTTATGATCCTCAAAGTAAAAATGTAATCTAGCCCTATAATCAATATTGCATGGAGCACGCGGACCCCCGTCAGTCAATCTCCAAAGAGACCCTCGAATTCGTGAAAGGGCAACTGATCATGGTGAACTACCCTGTCACGAACGAGATCAGCACCAACCGCTACACCCTTCTCAACTTCTTGCCCAAGGTGCTGCTGCAGCTGTTCATGCGGCACTCCTACGTGTTCTTCCTGGCCATCAGTATCATCAACTCGGTCCCCTCGGACCTTATTGCCTTTGGGGTGGGTGTTTTTGAGATCCCTTTGATCCTCTCGGTCCTGCTGTTCCTGGGCAAGGAGCTGGTCCTATAGCTGTGCAGGCGCAGTGCTGACGAGGAGGTCAACAGTCGCAAGACCAGCATCTGCATCGACGAGAACGAGGACCGGCAGGTTCGATACGACGAGGTGAAGGTCGGGGACATCCTCTACCTAAAACGAGGGGACGTAGTGCCCGCCGACATCCTCCTGCTAGACTCCCTGGAGATAAAAGACAGGTAGGCCATCACTCACGTGCAGACCTCCAGCTACGACGGCCGGATAAACACCTCCCGCAAGAAATCCCCCTACATCACGCAGCTGCTGTCCCGCACCCAGCAAAAGAACAACTGGCGGAACTACAAGAACATAATCTCGGGCAAGCTGACCATCGAGGCGCCCAACCCCCGTCCCAAGGATTTCAATGGGTATATCAAGCTCACCAAGGACCCTAAGGTTGAGTCCCTGTCCTTTGAGAATTTCATTCCGAGGGGGTCGGTCATCCGCACGGCTGGGTGGATCTTTGGCATGGTGGTCTATGCTGGTATGAACACCAAGATCATGCTCAATACCAATTACGCTGCGCTCATGCCCCGCCCCTCTTCTCTTGAGACCCTGGCCAGCTGGGCCACTCTGCTCGGCTACCTGGTCTGGGTCGTGCTGCTGGCCGCCAACTCGCTGGCCTTCAACTTCGTCATCCCGCAAGGCATGCCCACCCTCACAAACCCATGGCGGGTGTTCAAGCTCAACACCCTCATCTTCGCCTTCGCGGTGCCCTGCTCGCTGTACATCCTCATCGACCTGTACTGTATCATCGAGGCCTGCCTGCTCAAAAAGAGGTTCAGTCATGAGCTGTCGGTGCTCGACCCCCGGAGGATGCCCAACCTGGGCTCGCTGGACTATGCCTTGCTGGACAAGACGGCGACTCTGACCACCGGTGATTTCAGGGTCGAAGAGATTATCACTGACACTTCGAAGTACCATCTCAACCTGGAGAATCTGCACCGGCTGACCCACCCCGACATCCAGCAGGCCACCCTCGAGCCAGGGACTGCGGACCGCCTGATCCCCTCCCGCAGGACAGCCAGCCTCCCTCCAAGTCTGTCCCCACCCCGTCCATCCCGCTGGGACGACCTCTACTCCACAATCGTCAACGAATTCGAGATCGACGACGGTTTCAGCTATAACGACCGGGAGGAGGCCCCTCAAGACGAAGCCCGAGAGCGGATCGGCGTGGCGAGAAGAGCCCTGGAGAGCCTGAGGCTGGACGAGCGGCATTTCGCATACAACCTGGAGCAGGAGGAGAGCGAGATCAACCAGGTGCTGGTTTCGTTCATCCTGTGCCATGAGGTTCAAGTGGGCTACGACAACGTCCGAGGGTATATCAGCCACTCCGCAGCCAAATAAGAGGAGGTGCTGCACTAGTTCAGCAAGATCTGCCGATGGTAGATCGAGCGCTCCAAGACTCGCGAGAAGATCGAAGTGCGGATCAAAAACAAGGAGTCTGCATTCCATCTGGTCGGCATAAACTCCTTCACGTACAAGCGAAGGCGCATGTCGATTGTCTATCGCGAGAACCAGACCGACGTGGAGGCGACTGTCATCTGCAAGGCGCACCCGCGCAAGCTGCTGGGCCTGATGAACCTCTCGCAGGAGGATCACGACCGGTTCGAGGACATCCTCGACGACTTCTAGAGCCGGGGGCTGAAACCGATCATGTTCGCCAAGCGCAAGATGAGCAAGTCCGAGACATAAGCCTACCACAAGAACTACTGGAGGCTGAAGAACTCGTTGATCAGCAAAGCCAGCGACTTCGACCAGCTGGCCGAATCCATCGAGCACAACCTGGAGATGGTGTGCGTGGTGGCCCTCCGCGACGAGCTGCAGGAGGGCGCGCGCGAGATGCTGGCTGCCCTCAAGCACCGCGGCATCCACTGCTGGCTGCTCTCAGGGGACTCCCGCGAATCCACGCTCAACGTGGGCAAGCAGCTTTCCGAGACAGAGTACAAAAAGATCCATCACATCTCGGGCTAGACCCAGGACCAGGTCAAGGGCCGCATCTACTCCATCCTCACCGAGATCCAGATGCAGCTGTCCCCCGAGCAGCTGGTGCTCGAGAAGTGTGTCAAGAGTGAGGACATGGCCGGCATGTCGGCCCAGGACAGCATCGACTTCCTGGACTGCGCGGTGCTGGTCTCAGGACAGAGCCTCAGCTTTATCAGCACCGACTAGAACCTCATCAAGCACTTCGTGTACATCACCACCTTCTGCAGGAACCTGATGGCCTACTCCTTGAGCCCCTCGCAGAAAGGGTTTCTGGCCAGGCTCATCAGGAAGTACTACCCTGACGAGCCGTCCGTTCTGGCCCTCGGTGATAGCTGGAACGACGCATTCATGTTTGAAGAGGCTTCGGTCAGCATCGAGCTGGCGCATTCCCGCGGCGAGGAGCGGGCGAGTCCTAACGCCGCTGATCTGAAGGTGGACTCTCTGAGGTCGGTCACCCGCCTGCTCTAAGAACTGCATGTCAGCTCCTTCACAGTTCCATCGAAGGGCGTGCTGTACGCCTTCTACAAGGCGTGGCTGCTGGTCGCCGTGGTGTTCTTCGCCAACGCGATGCAGCTGTTCATCGCTGAGAACGTTCTGAGTTCATACCTGATGTTCGCGGACTCAGTGTTCGTGGTGGTCGGAAACGCCCTGCTGTTATCATACCTGGACCAGGACTTCACGGACTAGCAGCTGCGAGCCTGCCCCGGGCTGTACTGCTAGGGCAAGCTGCTGTAAGCAAGCCTGCTCGAGAACTGCCTGCGGTACTCTCTGGTCGAGGCCATCGGCCACGCAGTAATCCTATTCTTCAATACCTACTTTTTCAGTCTGAACGAGCTGCGGCTGCAGGACGGCAGGTCGGTGCATCTTTTCCTGGTGCTCTACGTGTCTGTGGCGCTGGTGTCGGCCTTCCATGCTGGCATGGTGGCGCGGTCCCGCAGGGTGCTCATCTGCGTGGTGTGTGTGCTCTGGACTTTGCTGGTGCTAGTCTGCGTGACCTTTTCGGACCTGTCGCTGATGCTCAACGAGTTCCGGCTCTCCGCTAAATTCCTCTAGCTTTTCGACAATTTCGTAGGGCTGCTGTCGATCTTCACGAACATTCTGCTCTGCATGCTGGCGTCCTGCCTGTACCGCTACTTCCTGACGCCCGCGAGCGTGTCAGAGACGATGTCGGAATAGCCCAAAGCCAGCAACGACCTCGTGCTGCGGCTGCTGTAGCTAAAGCGGCAGCGGATAATCGACGTCGCGAAGCACGTCTTCAAGCGCAGCAACGACATCGAAAGCAGCGTGGTGGAGATCAGCAACTTCTCTGCGCCAAGCAGCTTCAACATCAACGAGATGCGGCTGGACGAAATGCTCAACATCGTCGACGAGACTATCCAGAGCAAGTTCATCTTCGAGAAGAAGGAGCAGTCCTTCGCGCTGTTCACTCTCACGCTCGTGCTGTGCCTGGTGTTCGTGCTGGCCGTGATGATCGCCTCTGCCATCCAGCACTACGCGGACCCGGTGGGGCAGATGGCCATCGTCTTCGCCTGCATGGCGCCCGTCATGGTGGGCCTGGCCTGGCTGGGCCACAAGCTGATCTGGATGCCGATCGTGGCCGCCTTCACGCTGCTGTCTCTGAAGATCGTCTACGAGTGGCTCAACCGGCAGGACTACTTCGTGGTGGTGATCACGCTGCTGATCAACTGCTACATGACGATCAACTTCCGTGCCAAGCTGTGGCTGGTGCTGCTGGGGATCGTGGTGTCGACCGTCTCAGGGTGCGTGTGGGAGGCGCTGTCCTACTTCAAGAAGAACGAGCAGCTGCCTTTCGTCGCGGGGGAGGCCACCTTCTACTACTCGATGTACAGCACGGTGATCACCTGCGTGTACCTGCTGCTCTGCTCGGCCTTGCTGCTGTACTTCGGCTACGAGCAGGCCAAGAGCGAGAAGGTCGACTACCTGACCCAGCAGAAGATCGCGAAGGAGACCCGCCACGCCAAAGAGATTCTGGGGATCCTGGTGCCCAAGTTCGTGGAGAAGCAGATGAGCAGGCGGTCCATGCAGAAGCCCGAGCACAAGGTGTCGATCCTGTTCTGCTACGTGTGCAACTTCGACTCGATCATCAAGGAGGAGGGCAAGAACGTGGTGGTGCTGCTTGACGAACTGTTCCGGCAGTTCGACCAGCTGTGCCCCGGCTTCGGCGTGCAGAAGATCGAGACCGTGGGGATGACCTACATGGCGGCGACGGGCATCAAGGCCTGCGAGGCCGAGATGGACGAGTACGTGCTGTACCGGGAGCAGACCGAGCGCCTTCTCACGATGGCCATCGAGATGATCCGCAAGACCAAGGGGATCATGTACGGCAAGAACAAGGACAAGGAGCTCGAAATCAAGGTCGGCATACACATGGGAAAGGCCATCGCGGGGGTCATCGGCTTCCACAAGCCCCAGTTCTCGCTGATCGGCGATACTGTCAACACCACCTCCCGCCACTGCTCGAAGGCCAACCCCAAGGAAATCGTCATCTCCGAGCAGGCCTTCCAGAAGGCCAAGGGCAAGCTCGAGTACTTCACGGCCGACAAGGTGCCCATGAAGGGGCTCAACAACGGCAAGCCGGTGCCGATCTACAGGGTGGGGCAGGACCCCCCTCCCATCCTGAAGACCCTGGAGAAGTTCCGGCAGGGCATCGAGAAGATCATCCGGCGCAAGAGAGACGCCTCGGACATGAGGCGGCAGGTCATCAACCCCGAAGAAATCCTGCACAACATCAAGGAGCACCTCAAGAACGAGAATAGCGACGAGAACGAGCCCGAGATCTTGGTCAACAGCAACCCGCCCCTGCCCGACCCCGAGCCCGACCCCGAGCAGGACCTGCCTGAGGAGGAAGACTTCCAGCCCATCCAGGTGCCCTGGACGTACTTCCTCTACCAGCCCCAGGACGACCACTACCGGGCCTTCCGGTAGTGGACCCAAGGCCGCTACGAGGTGCGGGACCGGACCCTCTACTGCCTGGTGCTGGCGATCTACACCCTGCACTCGGTGGTGTTCCTGCTCTACCGCCAGTTCTTCAAGGACTACGACGAAGACTACCTGCTGGGCGTGAGCATCACGAGGGGCGCGGTGTGCGGGCTGCTGCTGGTGGG
>NW_026262855.1:0-37073 GCF_025434085.1 Hippocampus zosterae | reverse complement strand
GGGGGCGGGATCAAGTGCATAATCGAGCAGATCAAGAAGGCGAAGTGCCCGATCGTGTGCGTGTGCAACGACCGGGGCCACGAGAAGATCAGGAGTCTGGCGGGGCACTGTCTGGACCTGAGGTTCAAAAAGACCAACAAGAACCAGATCGCGGCCAGGCTGGAGGCGATCTGCCTGAAGGGAGGGCCTGAAGACCGACGTCAACTCGCTGCAGTACCTGTGCGAAAGCATGAACACAACGACATCAGGCAGGCCATCACCTTCCTGCAGTTCTACGCCCGCTCGCCACACCCAGCCTCAGTACATGCAGGTCAAGGATCGCCTCAAGTCCCAGAGCAAGGACCTGACCGGCTCCCTCAGCCACTTCGACGCAGCCAGCAAGCTCCTGAACCGGCCCGACTTCAGCACCATGACCCTGTCCGCCCGCAACGGGCTGGTCTTCGTGGACTCCGAGTTCGTCCCACTGCTCATCCACGAGAACTTGCTACACCAGTGTGCTCAGGAAAGAAACTACCGTGCCTGACCTCAGGGCTCTCGCCAGTGCCACACAGGCCATCGCCGAGTCGGACTTCATCAACCGCGCCATCCGCACCAACCAGGAGTGGGCCATGATGCCAGGCTACGCCTTCCTGTCGTCCCGTCTACCCCACTGAAAAGGTCTCGACCAGGATCCCCTTCCCCAAGTTTCCCGGAGTGGCTGGGCAAGTTCTCCACCCAACGGAAGGTCAGCGAAGCTGGTCACCGAACTCAGGGAGAAGACTGCGGGTAGCCTGATGACAACTTCAAGGGCCATCAGCCTGGATTACTCCTCGGCGCTGCCTGCAGCACGCGGTCATGCTGGCCAAGAACTAGCAGATCGACGCCCTGTGCTAGGTTCCTGCACCACTACGGCATCACGAGCCAGATCTTCAAAGAGAATCTGCTCGAAATCCAGTACAACCCTCTCAAGAAGGAGCTGTTCCCTGTGCCTGCCGAAATCAAGCGCAAGCTCACGACTGCATGAAAGCCGCCGAGCAGGCCCGAGATCGAGAAGCGCAGGGGCAGAGCCAAGAAGCAGGGCCTCGACCGGCAGAAATTTGACCCCCCTGCTCGAGGAGTTCGAGGAGCTGGGGATGGAGGAAGAGCCATAGGAGTCGGTGGGGCTCCGAGAGGGCGGTGAGCCAAGGCCCCGGGAAAGGCAAGGGGAAGGCCAAGACCAAGAGGGAAATGAGATGAGCGCATAAATAATAATGATACGGCTCCTGCGCAGGTTCGCGGGCAAGAAGGTGGCCGAGCAGGCCGCCCTCCACTCTCCGCAGGCTGAGCTCGAGGACCAGCTCCAGCTGCACTCCTTCGAGGTCAACCTCAAGACCCTTCTCGAGCACAGTCGCAAGATCCGCAGCAACCACCAGGCCTGTCACCAGCAGATGCTCGAGGCAGCACTGTTCAGCGTCGACCCTCTCCCGGCAGATCCTCACCATCTACCGCGTGCAGAACGACTGTGGGTTCGACGAACACCTGGTTGCACTGACGCTCGGGCAGTTGGCCAAAGCCAAGCAGACCACCCATCTGACCCGCTCGTTTACCACTGACCCCCTCTTCACCTCCTTGATCGACGATCTGAAGCACGGCATGCGTCCTGGACGTGCTGGTCGACCCAGCGGCTCTTTCCCTCGCGACTGATGCCCTGATCGAGCTGGAGTACCTGGACCCTGGACCTCTGCGTGCTGCTGGCGAGGAAGACAGTCAACATGCTGTTGGAGAAGTATTTGCCCGAGCAGGCGGCTTAGGAGGATAATCCCCCCTTGTCCCGCAAGAAAGGCTTTCAACTGATTTCAGCACCCAAGCTGAACGCAGACTGGCAGCAGAGTGTCAACCTGCTGCTCACCAAGTACAGCCTGGAACAGCCTCCGCCAGGCTGGAGAGCACCTAAGAGCCAGGCCCCTGAGGAGGGTCTGCCCCTATCTTATTTCTCTGTGACCTCTCATCATAGGACATGGACGTGTCGAGGCTGGTGATATCCCTGTTAAATCGCGTCTCGACTACAAGAAACTGATCGACAGCCAAAGACTTCAGCTCGACCATCAACCCCAACCTCAACAAGCTGCTGCTGCTCGAAATGGAGGAAGAACTGCTGCTGACCGGCCTTCAATCACTCCCGAAGAAATCAGGGATCCCAGCCTCATCCTCAAGCCAGACCGAGTCCCGGACATCATCACGGGCCTGTTCGGGGCCGAAGAAATATCTCCCTCTACGCGTCGCTGAGAATCACACGTACTGCCCAAGCCCCCAGCTCCATAAGCAGGACCTGGTTCGCACTGTCAAGGCCGTGCAACTAGGCTCACTGGCGGTCCAGGAAGCTACCAGGACCTGTCCTTACGAGCTGCCTCGCTCGATGAGCGCGAAGCCCTCGATCTTCAAGCCTCGGCTCGGCACGACCGAGCCGCGAACCGGGTGTTCAACTACAGTGGTCCAAGCAAATCCTCTTGACTCCCTGAGCAGCTTCTCCTCTGCATTGACATAGGAGGAAAAAGGCCAGCTCATGCGCCACTTCTACTTCTGCTAACAAGCATCATGCACTAGCCTGCCCTAGTCTTATAAACCGACTGGACTTCTGCGACTGAGCGACTACTTCTCTCTGTCTTCAGGAGCGGCTCGACTTCCCTCGTCCGAGTTGAATGCGCCTAGTTCAAGAGTGGCTGTAGAAAAGAGGCCGCGGGGCCGAGTGCAGCCTTGCCCTCTACAACCTGCTCGACAAGGCAGATTCAGAAATACCAGCCAGTCTCGTCAAGAGGATAAAGACATTCAGATAACTGGGAAAGCCTGTCCTGGGGGGTGGACTACATTCTCGCCCGGCATCTCTCCACCCCAGTCAAAAACGTGCTTTCGGTCAGGCTCGACCGCGAGAGGGAGCTGGTCATCAGCCCCACCAAGTACCAGACCGAGACCTCCCACGACGGGAGGATGCTGGCCCTCGCCCGGAAAGTGCAGCGACACACGGGCAAGCAGGTGATCATTGTGTCCGATGAGGAGGGCCTGGCCCGGGCCAAGCAGCTCAGGCTCGACTCGACAGCCAGCCGAATCGCAGCCCTGTCCGAGCTGCGTCAAGGGGCTGTTGGTCTAGAAGCAAAGTCGTAGGGTGAATAGTGCAACAAAGAAATGGTGCTCAGACTTGCGGACAGGCTTTAGCAAATACTGCAATCGATCGACAGCCAGAAGTCAGCCCTGCAGGCTGCGCACTCCCTCAAGGTCAACAAGCTGCTGGCGAAACTGCCTGCACAGGATCGCCCTTTTCGACGCCAGCGAACTGCACTCAAAGGCGGCCGATCTCTGCAAGCGAATAGAGTACCCGCCCAGCTCGAATGAGGAGGGCTTTGGGAGGACGGAGACCAACGATGAGAGCTTCTATTCATTGATCGACAAGAGCGAGCATCTCGATCATGTGGTCGTGCAGGACCCCCTGTGGCGCAAGCAGCTGAACTGCCCCCTCCCCACCAAGAGCATCTTCAAGGCCTTGAACGAGTCGTACAAACTGGAACGGTACCTGCTGCATAACACCCTTAAGCACTACCGCCAAGTCCCGTCTTCAAGGCCGAACTCCTGACTGGCTGAGGACTCTTTGCACTCTCAAGCTCAATCTCAAATTCCTGCCCCTAGGATGAGCTGCTGGACCTGCTGAAAAAGTTTGAGGTGCCAGAAAATCCAGTAGACGAAGGGAGGTTCCTGAAAGGGAGTGGGAGCTGGCCTTCAACGAGAGGCAAATGAGGGCTGTGGAGGCTGACCCAGTCACCCGAACCATCCTCGAGCGGGCCAGCACCCGCGAAAACCTCAAGAACACGGCCCGAGCCAAAACTGAGCTCCTGGCCTAGCTGCACAGCGAGTACCTCAACCATCAGCTGACCCTGGAAGAGTACAGGCAGAGGGTAACTGAGTTTGACCTAAGAACGAAGCAGGAGCTGTAGGCCTACAAGGCCCAGACCATCAACCGGGGATTGACCAGCTTCGACCATTAGGCACGAGTACTCGTCGAAACTTCCCTCGACCCTGTCCAGGCTGCGCCCCTGCTGGCCCGCTACGCCCTGTACGACCGGCGCCAGGACGAGGACCTCATCAGGAGCGAGAAGGCAGGAGTCTCTTTGACCAGGATGAAAATGCAGAGGGCCTTTGAAAAGCTGACCGCCCTTAAGCACCGCCTGGCCGCGGTCCGAGCCCAAGCCGGTAGGCTTTACCCGGTTCAAAAAAATCGCGGATTTACTCCCCGAAACCAAGACTCTTCTTGAAACCAAGCTTTCTATTAAGCTCGAACCTATTGGAGACCTCAGCATCGGAGAGCTGGTGCTTGAACTAGGCAGCTTGGTCAGTCCCGCAGTCTTCACTGCCCCTGCCTCGCAAAAGTCAGAATACAGTCAACGTCCGCGCAGAGTTCAAGAAGGAATCTAGACTGACCGACCAGCAGTGGGGTTTGTTCAGTGACCTCCACAAAGTCATGCAGCACCCGGGAAAGGGACTGCGAAGGACTCGAAGTCGACACCCTGAGGGCCATCTAAGCGAAGGGAGGCATGGCAGCCCTAGGCGGGTATTTCCAGGTGTTCATGGAGCAGAGGGAAGCCGGCTACGACCCAAGGCACTTTTCGGTCCGAAAGAAGTAGTAGACCGACAAACTGGCTGCAAAAATGCTTTCAATCAAAACGCATTTCGCTTGACAGTTTTTCGGAGGGTCAGCTATAGGAACTGGCAGCAATCATCTGTACCAGGGGATATCTGCTGTCTACAGGTAGCCTGTACATGGGTAATCTGGTCAAGCGCCTCCTGCTGAGCAGCAGGCTGAACCCCTGCCAGCGCGGGCAGCTGCGGGGCGTGGCTGAGGAGGCCGGCTCCGGCACCTGAACGACACCGAGGACTACCGGGAGTGGGCCCTAGAAAAGTGAGCCGCCAAGAATAATATTTAAGATTTTAATGGAAGACGACCGGCAATTTGTGGTGCTTCAGGTCATGGAGGCCACCTCTCTCGAGATGCGCGAGGCGCAGCTCCTGGCTGAGGCCGCCGGCTACAACCTTGACCTCGCCGTCCAGCTGTATCTGGAGCAACAGCCCTAGCCCCGTCCCCAACCCCACCCGGCTGCCTTCGCCCGAAATTGAGGAGCAGCCGCTGCGGCCCTCTCGCTCGCGGACTGCCGCGCCGGAGCCTGAGACCTGGGGAGCGATGCTTGTGGCGCTGGGTTGGCTCGGCTGGCCGTCTCCTGCAAAGCTGGTACGTGTATTACGTGCCGGTCGGAATCAGAGGAATATCAACAGGCGGTGAAGAATTCTTGGTTCGCCTCCGAGAATAGATCAGGACCGATCTGGACCTCGTTTACGGCACGTCAGAGTAGGCCCCTCGAAAGGGCCCGTCGGGAGGGACGGCCGTTGTTGATAGTCCTGTGTAGAGCAGACCAGATCCGCTCCACCCGCAGAGTGCTGACCTCAAATAAGCTGGCTTCCTACCTGAACAGGCACTTCGTGGTCCTGGGGCTGCTGCAGCCGGACCAGGGCCTCACCCGGCTGGAACTTGACAGCTCCCCAGGCCCGGTTGCTGTGCGTGGACTCCTCCTCGTAAGTGGTTGTACTGCACGATCAGATACTACTACTGGAAGATATTGACCCTGACGAGGTCTATGCAGCAGCTGGTTACCTGGAACGTGGAGGTGCTGGCGCGGCTGAGGCAGAGGGCAAGTCAGCCCCCCTCCGGAGACGCATCGAGCGCACTCTCGAGGTGGAGGCTGACCGCATGACTCGCTTCCGTCAGGACCAGGAGTACCAGGCTCAGCTGCAAGTGATCCAGTAGCAGGACCGCCTGAAGGCTCTTCAAGAGGCTCGAGAAGCTGATAAAAGCAGTCGCATGTAGGCTTTGCGACAGTCTATCCCTGATTGCTCTAACGGCTCCGGCCGACCGCATTGAGCTGCAACTCCGGGACTCAGCCGGACGCATCACGAGGCGCGACTTCAGCAAGAGCCTCAGGGTCCAGGTGCTGTTCGACTTTGTGCTGACAAGCAAGGACATCATCTTCGAAAACGACGACCGACACTTCGAGATCATGGCCCTGCATCCCACTCGCGAGCTCAGCGCCATGCGGGAGCAGACAATCGGCCAGGCGCTAGGGGAGGACCTCGAGCTCTAGAAGCTGGTGATAAGGGAGCTTTGACCTGTAATAATAAATTTAAAATAAAAGGAAAAGTTTTAGCCCTGCCCTTCTGCCATGGAGGCTAGGCAAGATCACAAAGTGCGCGTCCGCTTCACATTAGTATAAATGTTTGATTTAGCCCGGAAGCGATTCGTGACCAGCCCCTCGCCCAACCACTCCAAGCGCAAATCGGCCGAACGGCCTCCCGATCCCAAGCTGTTGCCCCTCAACCCTCGCGCCAAGCCTTTCTCTCGAAAGATTAAATCCCTATTTGAGTCCTTCTAGTATCTGTGAACTAGTGAGAAAAAAGTATTTTTCGTCAGCCTCGGAGGCCTCGCCTCAGTGCTGACCGCAGACCCCGCCCCGACAGCCGCATCGTGCTAGCGAAGCAGCGCCTGGGCGGACAGCCGCGATTGAGTTCGAGGGTTCACAAGGTGGAGACCGCGCGCCATCCCATTCAGCAATGCCAGGAAGTAAACCCATCCTAACTAAGCGAGTAGGACTTTAAGTCATTTGGCAACCGGTTTCCAGAAGGCTTCCTGAAGGTAAGGCTGCTGGGACAAGGAGGGTTCGCTGTGGTCTGGGAAGGAATCCACCGCAAGAGCAATCGCCGGTTTGCAGTCAAGCAAGTCCTGACCAGCAGCCCTTACGAAACCTACAAGAAGGAGATCTCGGTTCGGCCACCTACTTCTTCTAGATTGGAGGACGCCCCAAGCGCGAGTTCCGGAAGCTGAGGGAATCAGCCGTCTTGCCCGGCTGTTCTCCTACTAGGTCGGCCATCAAGACGCCTGGCTTATCTACGAGCTCGGTGGAGATAGCCTGGGCAGATCCCTCTGCGAACTGAAGGACATCTGCATGCTGGGGGTGGACCTGGTCCGAGTCGAGCCCAAGACGCTGGCCAGACGCATGCAGGCGGACAACCGAGTGCTCAAGGCCATCATCCGCCAGCTGGCCGAAGCACTCGACCTGCTGGCCAGTAACAGCATCGTGCACTCAGACCTTAAGCCCGAGAACGTGCTGGTGCGGCTACGGGGAGAGCAGGTGGAGGCTCGGCTGATCGACTTCGGGTCATGCTTCCGGTTCAAGGGCGACCGGCTGGACGAGTTTGCGATGGCCACCCCTGAGTACATGAGCCCATAACTGCTGTCCTACATTCAAAAGAAAACGGCAGGAACTACTGCAAGGAGACTTGCGGGCGAGTGGCACAGTACCCACGGCCGGCCCTGGGTGATCGATGTCTGGTCCCTCGGCTGCATCCTTCTTGAGTTGCTTCACGGAGTGCCCCCTCTGGCACTACACCCAGGCTATCGTAGAGGCTGCCTGGCCCGCAGACGCCGCACCCTTCGCGGAGCCTTTGCGGTGGAGGACCGACAGTTCGACCGGATCATCCGTCGGCAGAAAGCCGTGTTGCAAGACCCTACCCGCGGTTCGTGCGGGAGGAGTGCTGTAGCGGGGTGGCGGTGGACAGTGCCCTGCTGCAGGTGCTGGAGGGCTGCCTGCAGTAACATCCAGAGGGCACGACTCTCCCCCGGGGGCAGTGGTCCGACTGCTGGACTGACTAAGTGATAATTTGTGTAACTGCATGTCAGCGCCCAACTCGTGGGGGGGGTACTACCCCGCGCTGGCAGGGGTGTTTCTCGGCACGCTGGCCCTCTCGGCGCTGGTCCTTGCTCTGCATGGCTACAGCCTCGAGCGCATCAGCAGGCGCTACCGTGCCCCTCGCCTGCGTCCAACAGAGGCCAGCCGTGCAGCTGCGCCCTCACGGTGCTGACGGCCATCCTGCTGGCAGTGCCGCTGGTGCTGCTGCTTGTGTACTTCATCGTGCTGGCGGCCGCAGTACGGGCGGATGCCATCAGTGCCGGTGCTGTTCGCGGGGCTGACGTTAGTGTTCGGTACGATACCATCGCAGGGGGTACCTGGCTTTCCTGAAGGTGGGGCTGATGCTGGGCCTGCCTGACGGTGTTCCAGCTGACCACCATCTATCTGGACGTTAACTTTCCAGTCGACAACTACCTGTACTCTTGGTACCTCGCAGTCTGCGGTCTATCTATTCCTCAACGGACTGTTGGTCTCGTCCTGCCTGCTCATCGAAAAGCACCAGTTCTGGCAGTCGCAGAGGCAGTCCCCAAGCTCGAGGCTTAGGTCCACGAGCACGTCACCACCATCGCCCCCGGCGAAACGCCTTTTCTCTATGCAGGCGGGCCGCTGGTCTGGCTGAAGCGCATCCACCCGACCGTGCGAGTGGTCCTGGTGATTGTGCTCTACCTGCTGTCGCTGGGAGTGTTGGCAGTCTACCGCGGCAGTGATCAACACGCAGACCTCGCTGCGGTTGGTGGGGCTGCGTGGTGGCACTGGGGGTGGTGCTGTTCGACTGCTGTGGATTTTCATGGCCTGGCAAGAAGCGCACACGCACCCCGCGGTCGAGGTGGTGCTGGTCTTCCTGGTCCGATTCGCGCTGTCGATGTTCGGGCCCAACCTGTGGTTCTCGGGATTCAGCCTGGTGGTGCTGCTTCTGCTAGCCTACAACGGCTACCTGGTCGTCGATCTGCAGCTGCCACTTGAGGACGAAACTGCCCCGCCTCCCGGCGGCAGTACACCAACGTGGCCAAGCGCCCCGAGTTCACCAGCATACTGGTGCTGGTGCTGAGCGTGGTGGGGACTGTGCTCGTGCGCTGCTCTCGACACCGACGAGATCCCTCGCAGCGTGGTAATGATCGGGAGCACGACCTTCCCCTTCTGGGGCGCTCACCCTGGGGAGCGTGCTGCCTGGCGCTGGCGTTCGTGGCGGCGTTCGCGAGCTACCGCATTTTCCAGCGGAGGGCCGAGAAGGTGACAGTGATGACCTCGTTCTACCTGCTGCGGCCGCAGTGCGACAGTCTGTGGTTCAGCCTCCTGTTGCTCCAGCTCCTGCTCGCCATCTTCGGCGGATTCTTCTACACGGTCAACCGCGTACACTTTACCTGGTAGGTCTGCGTCTTCGTACCTCTCATGGGGTTCACCTTGGTGGCGGCCTTCATGGGCTGGAGGGAAAACGAGTTCGAGCTGCTGGCAGACATTGAGTAGTACAACCACAAGCTCGACATGCTCAAGAAGGCCGCCTACCTCAAGCTCGAACGCTACCAGGCCATCAACCGCGCGGTGAAGACGGACCACGAACTGCTCGACGACTCTGAGGAGGTCCGGCACGAAATCGATTCCAAGTACGAGCACCAGGCGGACTGGTCCAAGGGCGAGAACTTCGTGACCGCGTTCTTCAAGGGCGAACTGATCCAGTCGGAGTACACTCTGTCTGTCTCACTGCTGGCTCTACTGCTACTGGGGGTGGCGGTTTGCGCTGCTGGTCTATTTACCAACTCCAAGGCCGTCTACGGCTGGTCCATCTCCCTCTCCCTCTTCAGAGTGGCCCTCTTCTGGTTTCCTCTGCACAAGTTCTACGTCCACCAGAAGTGGGCGATCCCGGACCTAGTGGCCGCCCTGCTCAGCCTGGTGGTGACCGTGGCCTACACGGCTGTGCTGGTGGCGGCCGTTTATGACACCGCCACCCTGCGCAACTCAGCAGAGATCTACTTCCTGCTGTTCTTTGTATGCTACTTCTACGGAGTGCTGCTGCTGGTTACGCAGCCTTGCACCTGCGAGATTGCAACTTCCAGCTGAACATGCGCAGTGCAGGCGGACTGGGCCTCAGCGCAGTCTTCAACTTCGCGGGAGGAGGGCTCGCGATATGGGGGCTGGGTGCCATCCCGGGCGCAGCCTTGATTGTGCTGGCTGCCTACGTCTACCTCGCCCTGGGCCTGTACCTAGCCTACGTCCGACTAGGAGGGATGACTCTGCCGCTCAAGATCGCAGTGGGAGTGCTCCTGGGAGGCACCTTCATCGGCATCGTGGTGGCCGCCTTCATCAACCAATCGGACGGGTCCATCTTCGGTTTCTCGGTGGCTTACCTGATCCTGGCCTTCTCACTGCTGGGCGCCGGGCTGGCCGCAGTGCTCTCCTGGGAGTTCAGATAATACGAGGTGTTCTTCTCGCCGGTGATCTTCCCGGTATTCGTCCTGTACCCCGACAAGAACAAGATCAACCACGAGGTGCTCATAGCCCTCGCTTGTGATCGTGGGACTGCTGCTGCTGTTGATCTATGCGGCATTGTCACTGCCTTCCTCCGCCCCGCTCAGATTGGGGTGGCCACCACTGTCCTTGGGGAGCTCGTGGCCAGCATCGTCTTCTTGTACCTGACCACCAAAACTATCGCAAAGAGCGGTCGCCATGCCGCTGAACTCAGCAAGCAGGAAAGGTGCTCCAGGCCGCCTGGAAAGAGTCGCTGGCCAACCTCCACGAAGCCTCGGGGCAGCTCCCAGGAGAGGATCTTAAGTACGCCGAGCTCAAAACCAACTTCGAAGCCGCAATCGAGAACGATAAGTCTTTAGAAGAGATCGCCGCGGCGCAGGCGGCTATGGAGGACGCAGAGCTACGGGAGAGCCGGCTTCTGATTGAGTGGTGGCTGCGGATCGAGATGGCGCATACGAGCCTGCGCCACGCGAAGATGCGGTAGTTCCTGGCGTTCATCGACACTGCGGAGGGTGAGCTGCTCAAGCACCGCATCGTGTTCATTATCAAGCAGCGCGGAGAGTCCCTTGAAAAGACATTCCGGGTGGCCGAGTCCAAGTACAAGCAGCTCTCCATCGAGCAGAAGATTCGCTTCGACATCCTCTTCGAAACCTGGAGGCGCAACAAGGATGAGTTCCTGGCCAGTGAGGCCCGCGAGCGGTAGAAGATCGAGCGGGAGAAGCGCCGCCGCGAGCAGGAGATGATCGAGCGGCTGCGACGCTAGGAAGAGGAGCGGAAGAACGTGCGGATAGAGGACCTGCCCTTCGAGAAGATGCCGAAGGGCCTATCAAACTCCAGAAGAGGATGGAGCAGCTGCAGGGCAGTGCTTTTGAGGACCGGGAGTTCAAGGACATGTCCTTCCCCGAGGCAGCCAGCCAGGAAGTCAAGATCGAGGTGAAGAGGGCGGGCAAGGAGCAGCCGCTGTTCAGGGAGAGCAAGGGGTTCCACAACGTGCGGCAGGGCAAGCTGGGGGATTGCTACCTCATCAGCTCGATGGGAGTGGTCGGAGAGCGCATCAAGGAGAACCTGGGACTGGCCGGCAAGACCACCTGGGTCAACCCAGAGGGTGGTTATTTGGTCAAGTTCCACAAGTACCAGCGGGACATCTACGTCATGGTCGACGACTGCCTGCCCTTCCACACTGAGGAGGGGCGCAGCAAGCTCGTCTTCGGTAGCTCCGACCAGGACTAGCTTTGGCCGGCCATTATCGAGAAGGCCTACGCCAAGCTCAACGGAGGGTACGCGCCCATCGCTCGGGGCAAGATGCACATCGCCATGAGCGAGCTGACTGGAGGCTTTCCTGAAGAGCTGGACCTGCGCAGCTATGAGACCCAATTGCCCGTCCTTTGGGCCAAGATCAAGAGCTTCGAGGAGAGCGACTACATCATGGGTGCTGGTTCGCCGGACCATCCTGAGGGCGACTACGCAGTCTCCCCCGAGGGAATCATCCAGAGGCATGCCTACCAGGTGCTCGGAGCCATCTAGATCGACACCGAAAAATTGATCAAGTTGCGAAACCCCCCACGGCCGGGGCGGCCAGGAGTGGATCGGCGACTGGTCGGACAGCTCACCGCTCTGGGACGCCCGGCACCGCAAACTGGCCGAGATGAAGGCTAGCTAGGACGGGGTATTCTGGATGGGCCTTTAAGACTTTGCAGCGGAGTTCACCAGCCTGTACGTGTGCCGGACGTTCGACAGCAGCAGTTGGCTGGCGGCGGTGAACCACCGGGGCTGGTTCAGATAGCACGACGGGCTGCCCTCGCGCGGCAACCCGGACGCCAAGCTGAGCAACAACCCGCAGTTCAAACTGACGGTCACCAAGAAGTGCAGGGTGTTCATCATGCTCACCCAGTTCAAGACCAAGGAGGGCGAGATGTTCATCGGGCAGGACTACCTGTTCTTCCTGCTGCAGGACAACGGCGGCCAGCGCATCACCAAGGCCTCCCGGGACCTACAGGTGCTCAGCTCCGGCTCTCCCAAGAACTCCATGGTCGTCTCCATCGAGGGCAGCCTCCACGCCGGCGACTACTCCTTGCTCGTCTCGAACTTCAAACCCCGGCAGGAAGCCTAGTATCAGCTGCAGGTTATGGTCTAGGACCTGGGAGCCACTGCCGTCCTGGACTAGGACTTCCATTGACCGCGAATTCAGCATTTAATCGTAATTTGATGGTGAAAAAAGGCGGCAAGCCTCTCGCACGGCCTGCCCAGGTGGCCCCCACGTGTTGCCAAGCCGCTGGGCAAGCGGAAGGGCGAAGGGCCGAAGCCGGGCAAGGCCAAAGCAGGCAAGGCGAAGGGGGCTGACGAGAGGCAGGGAGGGAAGGCAAGAAGAACACGAACGACGAATACCTGAAATTCTTCAACTACTACCGGAAGATGCTGGCGGAGGAACACCCGCGGTGGACCAACGCCCAGATCTCAAAGACGATCGGGCTGCTCTGGAAGAAACGGGTGCTGACCTTAATAAACCTCGACAAGAAGGAGGCCAAGGAGCGCATCCGAACCGCAGTCACCTAGGCCGGGCAGAAGGTGGTCCTGCCCAAAAGGCCCCAGGAGCCCTTTCTTCTGGTTCATCGACCTGGAGCGGCCCAAGTTCGCCTACCTGGACAACAAGGTCGAGCTGCTCAGGGCCATGGGACAGCGCTGGAGGGAGATGACATAGGCGAGAAGGACGTCTTCGTGAAGATGGCCGAGCAGGACAAACAGAGGTATCTCTAGGAACAGGAGAAGCTGGTGAAGGAGCTGTCATTTGCGCCACTGGCGGGACTGGCAGCGGCGGGACACGCGCAAGCAGGCGCGGCGAGCAGGAGGCCCGCAGGCAAACCCCCTGCGGGGGATGATGCACCAGGTGGAGGGCGAGCAGGACAACCCGCTGCGAGGCGTGCTGAACTCGATGCTGACCTCCTGACAAAATTAATTTCAGTTATGGCCGACGTGCGCGAGAACCGCATCTACTGCCCCGAGCACATCAAGGTCCCCGAGGAGCTGCCCCAGATCCTCATCCGCTACTCCAAGGCGGTCATCAAGGCCAGCCCCCTCCAACATCCTCGCCTTCTCCGCGGAGTACTTCCGCAAGGAGCTCGAAAGCAAGCGCGAAAACGCCTCCAAGGGCGGCATGAACGAACTCCAGAAGTCCAGCTGACCATTAATGTTTGATCCTGACCTGCGTCTCGAGCTGCCTCCGCTCCTCGACCGCCTGCCCCTCTCCCTCCCGCCTGAGTTGCGTCCCTTGTCCCCCGAGCCCGACGCCTGCAGGGCCACCGCGGAGGCCAAGGCAAGGGTCGTGTTGGAAGGTCTGTTGATGGTGATCCGGCGCAAGGAGGACCTCATGGAGCTGCTGAAGAGGCAGCTGGCAAAGCTGGGGCAGGGGTGGCAGGCGGCCGCATTTCTACGAAGAGGCGCTGGTGAGAGCGATGAAATGCCGACGAAGCGGGACCGAACCCCTCCGAGAACTGCTGCTCTAGCTCATTTCAGTCAATTACTTATAACAATGAGTTTAAATGTCCTGCTATCATTTCTGCTGTCGCGGCCAGCCCACTCCTCTCCGTGACATAGCTAACCCTCTCGCCCCCCGACGCGCTCAGCCCGACCACACTTACTCTAGCAGCCGCCCTTTCACCCTCAGAGACTTCGGTCACCCTCTCCCTCGACCAGTTTTCGGGGCTGCACGACTGCGAGATCACCGCGGCTGGAGGAGGAGCCAGCTGCGTCGTGGCCGGCAGCACTCTCACGATCGAGGGATTGACCCCATCTACCGAGGTACAGCTTCAGGTTCAGCTTACAAACCCTCCCTATGAAGGGACATTTGCTGCCTCTTTAAATGGACAGACTCTGCAACTAGAAATAAAGCCCATGGCAATATCTTGTAGCATTCATACGTAAAGTTCAGTGGTCTCAGCTGTCCTCGACTGCTACCCTCACACTGCCAACCCCACTCCAGCCGGCGGGAGATACCAGCATCTACTTGGAAATACCCCAGCACTCGGCCACCCTAGCCAATTCCTTATCCTCCCCCCTCAGCTGTCACCAGGAGGGAGCGGTCCGAGAGTGCCTCGTGCTCTCCGAGAATGTAGTCTACAGCCCTCTTTCAGTTAGAGAGGGGTCCACTAAATTTAGCCTGTCAGCAATTAAAAACCCACCTGCTTCGAGGCCGTCAGACAACTGGCAGGTGACTATTCTGGACGCAGCCACCGGGTCTTCAATCTACACCTGCACTCCCAAAACCCCTGCTCCCACTACCCCTCTCTCACTTAGTCCAGCAGTCAGCCAGCACTCCCAAGTCCCCGGAGCTGAATCTGAGCCCGTGCTGAGTCTGACGCTACCCTAAATTTTCGAGTAACCACGGTCCTTGTAGCTAACGATCGGTACAGAATTTGATCTGAGTGTGGGGCAGAGTGGCTGCGGATCTGGTGGAAGGAGAAAAGAGGCTGACCATCGACGGAATTTCAGGGCCACAGCTGACTCTGCAGCTCACCCTCGGCAATCCCCTTCGAGTCGGTGCTTTCCCTCTGCTGGTCAGCGCTTTTCAGGCAGTGCCATAGTGGCCAGAGGCTAAGTGCAATTGACAATCAGGTCGCCCCTCTATAGCTGCTAAACATACACCCTTCTTCACAGGTAAAGACATATCCCTCCACAGTCACTCTCCAGCTGAAATCTCCGGTCAGTCTGACTGCCCTAGAGATTTCGGGGCAGCCCTTGACCAGTCTGGAAGTGAACGGAGTTTAATTCAATAGCATTGCCACAACTCCGATTTCGAAAGGGGGCCATTACGGAGGTTTCAGTGAGATTAGTCAACGGCATCGATAGGTAACTCTCACTCTAGGTCCAAGGCTTCGCGGGCTCATAAAAGCTAGCGACTGGTATTATTTCTTATGAACTCCAAGCAGTAGTTTACTCCTTCGAAATAAAGTAAAAGTAGCCCTGCTTTTTCGGTGTTTCTTGCAGCTATGTGATCGAGAACAGCCCCTGCTTTCGTCTACCAGCACGCCGACACCCTCTTCACGCTGGCTGCGCCTGCGTGGTTGGGGTCACAGGTTTTCAGCAGAACTGCCTCTTCTCTCGGAAACTGGTAGGTCACGCATTAAATTCCTGTTGGCTTCAGTAACAGCAATTCTTGGAAGTTAACGCTTTCAAGAGCAGGTACCCAAATCGGTAGTGGTACCGCAGCTGGCCCTGTACCTCTCCCGGGCCCTCTGTCCCCTGCACATCGCGCTCTCTTCTCCCTCGCTTTAAACATCCACTGATCTACACGTACAGCTGCCGCGCTCTCCCTCCGCTGCTTGAGCCGCAGATCGTAGACTTCCCTTTTCAAGTGTGCTAGCTTTCCTGTGTCGCCCGACAGCGCGTGGCTCTGGAACTGACGACTGACTAGCAGATAATCAAGGTCAGAACGGCCTCTCTTCCAGGTCACTATCCAATCAAGGTAGAGGTAACGGCCGACGGAATTGTGGTGGCGAAGGGCTAGGCTAGTGTTCAGGTTGAGGCTGCCTCTCTCCTGCTCTCGGTTGAGCACAGTGGGTTCTACCAGGGAAGAAGGATGGCTCTCGATCACTGTTGGAACTTACCCGAGCCTGAGTCGCAGGCTGCGAGTGGTCCAGCAGCTCATCTCTCCAGTAACCCGTGCGGTCAACCTCGACGCGAGCCTGCAGGCAGATGTCCTCAATTCTTAGCCTCGGACTTTTACCCTCGAAGGCACGATTGATTTTTTTACAAGCAGCTCTTTCACGGTGCAGGTTTTCGGGGAAGGTGATGTGCTGCTGGCAACGGCCAGTCCGGCCGTGGAGTACATCTGCCCGGCCGGCTGCAGGGTCTGTGGGGGTGGAGAATGCACTAATTGTTTGCAAGGGAATTCTCAAGGCAGGATCTTGCGTCACCAGTTGCGGGGCTGGATTTTTTCCAGAAGGAGGGGTATGCCAGGCTTGTCCAGCTGCATGCTCTGCAAGCTGTCTTGCCGGAGGGGCCTGCGCAGAAGAGGGAGGGACAGGTGGCAATGGTGATTCGGGCAGCAACGGGGGTTAAAACGGCAACAGTGGTGATTCGGGCAGCAACGGGGGTGAAAACGGCAACAGTGGCGGTTCGAATGGCAGCAATGGGGTGAAAACGGGAATTCGAATGGCACGGGAACTGACAATGAGAACTCTGGAGGAGGGGGGAGCGTTTGTGGATCGCGTTGTAGCATTTGCCTGTCAAGCTACTGTCATGCATGCCAGTTGGGTACGGTGGGTTGAGGGCGTGTGCTTTCAGGACTGCCCTCTGGGACTCGTTCCCCCAGCCGCCCAGTAACTGCACCCAGTCTTCAGCAGACTCATCTTCGTCCTATGGCTATATCCCGCTGCTAATCGGCACAGCTACTGCTGTTCCTTGCGTTGCTGGGCTACAAATTGCTGAGGAAAACTCTCAGCCTGGGCAAATAGCTGCATGGGACTGCTGTCCCCGCTGCTGACCGCGCAGGAGGTCATGGGGCTGGTTCGGGGCAGCACTGCCGTCAGGGCAGTGGTAGGGGTGGGGGCGGCTGTCCGCGCAGGACTGGGCCTGGTCAACGGGGTCGGGATGGGCCGGTGGTGGGAGTGCTTGCTGGCTGCCAGGTAGTGAGGGTCTAGAAGAGTAGCCTGCTCGGGCTAGATTGTCTGAGCAGGCGGTTTAGCGAGGCGGACGAAAAGAGGATCAACATCCTTTCGGCGATCGAGGCAGTCTGTTTCATCCTCATCCTCGCAGGCTATTCCGTCCCCCTGTTCGGCACTATCCCTCTCCAGCAGTCGCTATTCTACGCAGAGGGGATTGCTCTGCACCTGCTCGGCGTGCTGGCCACGGTGGGCTGTCTGGTCGGGGAGTCTCGGGTGGAGGCGCAGGACCATGAGTCGATGGCGCAGGACGGGCTTGACGGCCTGGGGAGAGCCATCATCGAGGAGGAAAGTGGATACGCCATCGGGCTCGCTGAAAAAATATTGGCAGCTGGTGTACGCAACACGGTTTAGGAAGGACTGATCGACAGGTGCCTGGAGGATGAGAACGAAACTGACCGAGAGGAGGAGCACGGCAGCCAAGCAGCAGGGGCTGACCTCGAGGCAGAGGTCGTGGTGAAGGCTTTGAGTCAGGCATCATCCCCGGCATCCCATTCAGGCAGGAGACACACCTTAAGTCCTAAAACTTCACGGCCGCAAGTGAATAACCTGATCAAGCAGATCAAGAGGGAGCGCAAGCCTATCGGGTCAAACAAACTTACCGACCATACGGCGCACAGGGAATAGGTTACGCAGTGCAGTCGACCCAACAAGCCCTGGCCCGAGCCGATTGCAGAGGATCGGCCCCGCCGGCGAAGGCGAAGGCCCGGCCCGCGCCATCAAACCCCCTGGAGGCTGTCTACATGCAGCGACTGACCAGCCATCTCGAGTTGTCGCGGAAGCAGAGCCCCCAGAAGCGGAGGAAGAGGTGATTTATTGATATGAAGTGCAGGATCGAGCAGTTGCTGTTCCAGGTGGTCCTGCCGAAGGGCCGGCAGCGACTTCTCAAGGCTAGCCAGGACAAGACCGTGCTTAAGTGTAGCTTCGTGGAAGAGAGTCCTACCAGGAGTTATCAGTGGCCCGAACCTCTGCAGCTCACCTGTCCGGAGAGCAGCACGGTGTGCATATAAATTTTGCCCCGGGAGGAGGAAGGCGAGCTGCCTGAAGCTGTGCTGGCGGCTGTGCTGGAAGGCGAGTTTAAGATCAATGCCTTCGATAAGGGCAACCACAGCAAGACGATCGACATTCGAGATCAGCAGTACAAACCGGTCGGGAAGCTGAGCTTCAAACTGACAGTCGTGGGGGAAAAGCGCGCCACCGTCAAGCGTCAGCCCTCAATCACTGCCGAAGGGCACAAGGAACCTAGTTCTTTGCCGAGAGACTCGATCGACCAGCTGCAGGCCCACCGAGCACCCGCACCCTAAAAGCAGCCAGTCACATCAGGCAAGCTGAGAATCGTGTCGGTTATCGGGAACCTGAACGATTAACGAGGAGGATGCTCATTGAGGTTTAAGCTTGGCGAGCCCAAGACCACCGAGGCTGTCGCAAAGAAAGGCAAGTATCCGGTTTGGATGAACTCTGTCGACCTGCCCTACCATGGCGAGCAGGAGATGGAGGTGGACCTGCTCGAGGCCGGGTCCGAGGTCGCGAAGGGACGAGTCAACCTTGGGCAGATCAGGGCGGGCCACGGCTCGGCCGACCAGTCAGTCACCCTGACTGCTCCTTCCAAGGGCCGCCTGGGAGAACTGTTTCTAGACGTGAAATATCTTCCTGACGCGAAGACCATCAGAGAGACTAGAGAAAGGTTCGCGAGAGAGACTCAGGATAAAAAGGCCAACAGCCAAGCCATTTCGGTGACTCGGTCCCGATTGCGCCTTTCCGAAATCCGGACAGAGCCTTTGAAGGCCCCTTCCGCCTATGACAGTCTGACCCTGTCCCGCTTGTAAGGTGGTCACCAGCCAGCGTCAGAGTCTGCTGACTGGGGAGGGCAACATCGCACTGGGCCGCAGCGAACGCTTCGACTGGCAGGAGAAGAAGGTGGTGGACTTTATGCTGGACCCTCCCAGCGAATTCAACGAGAAGCGGAACGGCTACAGCTTCGGGAGGGGGGATCGGATGGCGGGGGCGGGCAACCGGAACCCGGGCGTGGGGGACTACCGGATTCCGAGCCTGTGGGACAAGTACGGGGCGCAGAGATGATACATGGGACTGACAGATTATTTGAATGGGCGGCTCGAGCAGCGAGGAGAAGGGCAGAGAGGACCAACACATCTTCCAGCACCCTGAGCTAGGCACGCTCGTCCAGATCAGCGAGGAGGACCCCACCCTCGAGATGAAGATGACCCTCCCCTCCAAGCACGATTACTCCCACTGGGCCGAGCAACTGCCCCGCCTCTCCTCCGAAAACGAGGTGGTGTTGATCCCCCTGCGGCACGAGTACAAGGAGACCGGCTTCTGCGGCTTCACGGGCACGGCTGTGCTTGAGTTCGAGTACTTCCCCTTCCAGCTGGACCTGGAGATCAACCAGAGGATGAGCCGGGAGCACCGTTTCAGCGAGCAGGAAGTGTGGTATGTGCTCTTCACTCTGCTCGAGGCGGTGGTCGACGTGGAGCAGACCCCTAGCAAGGTCATGGACATCCGCCCCCCGCAATGTGGTCCTCTCTCTCGACGGGCAGGTCAAGCTCATCACCAAGCTGACCTACCCCGGCTTCCAGAACGGCATGATCAAGGCCCTCACCCGCAAGGACGCCTGCTACTTGTCGCCTGAGGAGCTGGATTGCCTGCAACAGGGCAACATTAACCCCAAGCTGCTCTTTCCGGTCTGCGAGCTGTTTGCCGTCGGACTTACGGTTTTCGAGGCCTGCGCCCTGCGCCGGTGCGACGGAGTTTACGACATGGACAACTACAAAATTGACCGCAAAGTCCTGGACGGCTACTTCCGGGAACTGACTCTGGAGGGCCTCTACTCACGGTTTTTGATGCGGACCATCGAACTGATGCTGGAGCCCAGCCCGGCGAAGCGCCTGTCCTGCGGCGAGCTCTGGAGCAGCCTCCTGCCATACGAAAATGAAATCATCAATCTCCAACAGTTCACCCCTTCCTGGGAACTCAGCTCGGACTTCGTGGACAAGTACTACAGGACCATCGACACCTGGCTCCACTTCTCAGAGTACGTCAAGGCTAGGGCCTCCGCAAGCTCCCCTTCGATGTGCTTGAGCTCACCGAAACTGCCCCGAGCCTCAGGCCCCGCCAGTCCAACCAGTCTTCGACGGCCTCGTACCCGACGCCCTCCTTCGAGCAGCAGGACCGGACGCAGCGACCCCTGGCGGCTTTCCCGTCGTCGCAGGGGTCGAGCCTGCACCAGCCGTTCCAGGGGCTGCCGAAGATCCACGAGCGGAGCGTGAACCCCATTGTGTGGAACAACTCGGAAGTGCCCCACCTCTCAAAATGAAGGCTATTAATAATATCAGGATGATCATTGGATTTGTTGTGGCCCTCGCTCACGCCAGGTTCATGCTCGCCTTCCTGGACAGCCGCCAGGCGTGCTCGCCTCACCAGCATCCGCGCAGGCCCCGCCGCAGACCCCCTCGCCCTCCTCGCCGCCCTCGAGCACTACCTCCACACCCATCCCGATGCCACTGTCCCCATCTTCGAGGCCGCCAACCAGACTCAGTTCGCCAGCATCAAGGAAGCCACCAACCTGCTGGCGACCTACCCCAAGGAAAGTAGGCTAATGTCCCCCTTCAACTCGCTCTCGCTGGTCTGGAACCTCGAGGACAAGTTCGCAGGCAGGCTTCCGAGAGTGCCCATCAACAGCAGCACGGACTTCAGCCAGCATCCCCTCGCCCTGCTCGTCTTCAGGGATGAGAAGGCGCGCAAGCTGCAGGCAAGCGAGAGCGGGAGCAGCAGTGGGCAGAAACTGGTGCAGATCAGCCCGCATGCTTTTCTGGGACTGCTGATGGCGGTGGTGTTCATCCTGACGACGGTGCTGGGCATCTACCTGCTGGCGGACATCAAAACGCCTCTGTACTTCGCTAAGAGTGCGGTCCCGGTTGGTAAGGAATCATGAAATCATTCATAAAACTTTTATTGCCTGCAGAAAACTGTTCCCTGGCGTCTTCGCCGGGCTCAGCCTCCGCCGGTAGCTTGAAGACCCCTTGGGCAGTGGCCGCTCGGTTGTTCGCGCCAACCGTTTCGACGGCTTCTGGGCATGCGGCGAAGAGTACAGTTGGTAATAGCAGCTCGGCAGCGACTCCCGCATTTTCTCAGGGAAGCGCTCAGCGTGGCTCTCGATCTTTCTGCGAAACTGCTACTGAAAGCGCCTCGACGTAATGCGCCGAGCCTCCTGCTCGACAATGGTCATCTAGAAACTTGCCCTTAACATCTTCCTTTACTGAAAGGACTCGGGGTCCACACTGCTGAAAGCCATCATTTGGCTGGGGAAGACAGGCGCTCCCTTGGACCTGCTCTGGTGCCGACTGGACCTGCGGCGCCTGCAATCAGCTTCCAGGGTCTTGAGCGGAGACTTCGGCTTTGATCTGAACCTCCCTTGCGTGGGCTTTTAGAAGAGTTCTTACTCTGCCCGTCAGAGTCCTCCCCTAAAGCTAGTGCCTCCGAGTAGAGCCGATCGGTCTCAGTGACTGCCAGCTCTTCAAAGAACTGGGGCGGGACCTAACTTCGCAGCAGGCTGACCCGGTACTACTTACTGTCCTACTGGGTCTTCCGCTTTGAGTTCCTGAGCAGAGTCTTGCGCTTCCTGAGCTGCTCGAGGTTGGTCAGGAAGGAAGTGAAGTCCTGAAGGGAGTGCGCGAGAGCGGCTCCCAGCTGGTTGTATTTCTCGACTGTGAAGTCGTAGCTCTTGAGTGCCTCGGGACAGTAGTAGCTGCCTGCCGAGGCCTCGAGGGTGAAGGCGTAGGTGAACTTGGCTGTCTGCCAGGTGTACGCCCGGGCAGTGTTTTGCTTGTAGGGAGGAATCTTGAAGCTGCAGGAGTGATACCTGAAGCTGCTCGCCTTGGAGCCCATGATCTTCGCGAAGAGCCGTGAAAACACGGACTCCTCATCCTTGACCTCGTAGGCCGGCCCGTAGATGAATGCATTTTTCTTTTCGGAGTGGCCGTGACAGTCCACGTAAAGACACAGCTCGAGGCCCTGTCCCCTTATTTGCTCGTCGATCAGGCTCATGATCAGCTGAGGCTCTCGGGCAGCGGTGTCCTTGGTGAACATCCGGTTCAGGTCGTGCCCGTTCAAGGAAGTGCGGAAATTGCCAAGTACAACTCCGTCCGGGTTCACCATCGGCACTATGAAGAGAGAACAATTCGTGAGCAGGGGCGACAGCGCGACATTATTTTTGTCTAACTCAGAAAGCAGCCCGTCCATGACATGAGAAGCATTCGACTCTCCGGGGTGGACCCTTGCGGCCACGACTACTGCTTTCCTGCCGGAACCTATCTTAACCCCCTTAATGGTCAATCCGCCAGGGGTCTGCCCGAGGCTAATTTCATGGAAAAGCTGTGGGTCAAGTTTGGCGAGCCCTGCCCTCATATCACTGTAGGTGTAGGGTGGACAATAGGCGACCCTGACCGTTTCGCTGCCGAATAGCTGCAACGAGAAGGAGAGCTGCGAGTAGAGTGCCTGCTACTGGAGCTTGTAGAGGAAAGGGTAGCGGAGGGCCTCCCGACCGTAGGAGAGGAGGGAAGCATGGGTCTGGCTCCAGTGGCCGTCGCGGAGCACGTAGGGCCTCATCCCCCGGCCGTAGAGGGAGTTGCCGCGACTCAGGTTGCAGAGATTGAGTTTAAGGAGTGAAGGTTGCTAGGTGTTGTTTGTGATCTCGAAGTAGTACCAGAAGCAGTGTCCGCGAGTGTTGCTGTCCACCCGCAGGAAGATGTCGTACTCCCCCTCTCCCGCCCGCACTGCTGCG
Organism: Hippocampus zosterae; assembly: GCF_025434085.1. Taxonomy (NCBI): domain Eukaryota; kingdom Metazoa; phylum Chordata; class Actinopteri; order Syngnathiformes; family Syngnathidae; genus Hippocampus; species Hippocampus zosterae. The sequence goes on along the minus strand of NW_026262855.1, from coordinate 14,418 downwards.
TCCAGGTTGCCGCCCTCGAACTCTGCCGAAAAAGATGGCTCTGCTGACTGGAGCGAGGGGTTCTGCCCCACGAAGGGCCGGTAGTAGACTACCTTCTTCTCAAATACGAAGGGGCCTTTGGACTGGTGAGTCATGTACGCGGCGCTTGGCCCGCCTCGGGGAGGGGTCGTTGAGGTAGAGGGTGCGCATTTCGTGGGCGTCGGCGGGGCGAGGGCCCAGGTAGACCACGCGCTGGGGGTGCTCGGAGTTGAGGGCGGTGAGTTCTTTGACTATCAGATCCGCAGTCTCGCAGTCGAAAGCCAGCTGAACCTCATCCTGGTCCGATAAAGCCATTATTTAATCAGCGGGGTCTGAGCTTCAGAGGGATGTCCTCGAACTCGCGCCAGGTCAGCTTCCGCAGGTCCGCATCGGGTACCTGCCGGGCAGCCGCGATCTGGAAGTTCGAGACGACTTCAATCAGCATCTGAATCAGAGGGTCTAGGTGCCTCTCCACGGTGGTCAGCCCCTCCAGCCGCGCAGCCAGCTCAGCTGCATACGTGTGCAGGCTGTCTGCGAACACACTCTTCTTGATCTCGACTTCTGAAAGGCTCAGGCTCTCGGTCTGAAGGATCGGCTCAGCGATCAGAAAGACCATGTCCCGGTGGAAGTCCTTGGCCAGCTGCTCGAGGCGGTCGTCCACCGCCTGCAGGGTCAGGCGGTCCACGGCGAGCGGGTTGAGTGCCAGCACCTCTTGCAGCACACCGTAGGACTCGAGCATGAAGGTGTGGGACTCCACTTTCCCCGACTTCTCTTGCAGCATTTCCGCAATGTGACCTTACACGACCTCGACCAGCTGGGTGACAAGCTGCTGGTTCCGCAGCCGCTGACTCTCGAGCAGTTCCTTGAGGGGCTTGAAGGGAGAGCGGCGGCCGGCCCTCACGACCAAGAGCACGTGCTTGGTGATTTTGTCGACCAGCAGGGAGTCCCCGAGAGCCTCGATAAGGTCGCCTGCTTCAGACAGGGACAGGTAGGCGATGTGCTTGAACTCGACCTGGTTGACCTGCTGCTTGAACCTGCTGGTAAGGAAGTCCTGCAGGTTCTTGGCCAGGGGCAACAGTTCTTTGAGGTACTCATACTCCTTGAGTTTGGCCTCGTCCACGTGCAGGAAGGAGTCCAATCGCTTGCCCTTGCGGAACATCTCTGCCACGGCCTTGACGAACTCCTGGGCCCGCTCGCTGAAGTAGTACTCCATGAGCACGTCGTCAAACACGTTGTTCTCGCCGCGGGAACGCAGGAAGTAGTCGACCGTGGCCTTGAACTCGGGGAAGGACAGCAGCTTCTCTCCACCCGTCGACTCCTTGACCAGGTATAGATTCGAGGAGGTAAGCTCGGCGTTGACTGAAAGCAGCAGCCGCAGCTTGTGGTACTCCAGGGCGGCAGCCTTCACCGCCCGCAAGCTGCCCAGGCTCTCTTCGGCCCCCACCCAGTGGCACTTCACCTGGAAGAAGCGGATGGCCTCCTCCACCTCGCTCAGCGTACTGATCGGCTTGTGACTCTTGTTGTGGTTCAAATAGGCCTCTTTAAGCCGTGGAATCTTCGTGAAGTAGGAAAGGCTCTCTTGCAGGCACAGTGCCAGGCTGGTCAGCCGCTCCAGCCGCTCGAGCGAGGGCAGGGCCTGCTGCCCCGGACAGCCTTCGGGCATGACGAGCGGACTGCTTCGGGGCGCGGGGACTCTGCGGGCTCGGGCTGCGGGCTGAGCTGGCGGGGCCTCTCCGAAGAGCTCTTAAAGGTCGGTCTTGAGCATTATCAAAGTCAAGTACTAAAGCCCTACAGGCTACTTTCGCAGGGGGATTCGCTGGAGTCGATCAGTGCCGCGATGGGGCTGTGCATGTGCAGGGACAGTCTGCCTGCGCTCGAGTCCCTCTCTCCGGAGGGCAGCTTGCTCGAAATGCTTTGTTCTGCTGACACCAGCATCCCAAGTGTCCTCGTCAGTCTTACCTTGAGCTTCTCTTAAATCGCAGCGATGTTCTCCTGAAGTTCAGCTGTCTGGGGAAAAGACAGGCTCTCGAGGCTAAAGGCGGGCTCCCTTTCTGCGACCCGCACCCGGGCCACGAAGTCTCTGTGCAGCTGTCTCGCCTGTTAAGTCTGCTGCTCAATCGAACGCACTGCCAGTTCCCACGTCCTCGCGACCTGCCGCTGGAGCCGCTCGAACAGCTGGTTCACTTAAAAGAGGCTGAGCTCTCTGTCCACAGCCAGGGCCTCGTCCTCCTCAGCGGAGCGTTGAAGGAGGGCGGCAAGGTGCGGGGCGGGGGACGGGGCCTTGGGGCCGAGGGCGGGCTTGTGCTTGGCGGTGAGGGCGTTGGCGGTCTGGTTTTCCTTGCCCTTGGCGCTCATTATAACGATCGTTAGGTCACTCATCATAGCAATCGAACTTGCCGAGATCCTTCTTCCCCCGGTAGTAGAAATCAGTCATGTAGGTGGGGTGCAGCTCGCCTGCCTGCTGGAACATCGGCGCCTGCCCCGGCCGCACCTGCCGGTCGATCATCCCCAGCGGCAGGAACACCCGCCCACTCTCGAACCGGCTGCTCGGCTCTTCCCACAGGCCCTCGTTCTTCTCTTCGAACACCTCGGCCATCAGCCGCAAGGTGTGCTTGTACCTCTCGAGCTACTTGGCCCGGCTCTCGAACCGCCCGATGAAATTCTCGTACTTGAGCTTTGTCAGGAAGTCTGTGAAGGCGTCGCTGTCCCCCGCGTGCTGCTCGAGCACCCGCTGCACAGCCCAGCTCGGGAAGGTCCTGTTCTCGCACACGCTCGAGACGAGCATGTACTTCAGGTATTCACCCACCAGGGCCTCGACTTGCTAAGAGTCGAGCAGCAGCTGGGTCTACAGTGCATGCTTGATGTACGCAGGCATCTAGTACTCCTGGACAAACCGGAGCAGTCCTTCAAACAGGTCCTCCTTATCGGGGTCGAAGAAATGGACGGGCAGGTGCTCGCGCAGGCGGAAACAGGCAGTCTTGCCCGATAGACTGACGCACGAAAAGCTGGGGAGGATGGCGAGTGCCTGCTCGGCGGTGTCAGCGTTGGCGATCACTTCTGCAACCAATTCCAGGGAGTCGAGGCTGAGCCATACGTGCTGGGACAGTTCGAGCAGGAAGTTGGTGTGCCTGCCGTAGACGGAGGGGTGAGGCAGCTTGTTGAAGGTCTGGCTGTAGAGCTGAGTCAGGGACTGGTTCAGCTGCCGAATCAGCGAGGGTTCCATCGAGTAGGGGTTCCTTCGCTTGATTTCCAGCCGCCGGTGCAGTTTCTCGGAGGCCACCAGCCAGTTGCAGATCATGCCGGTCAGCTGGTCGTACTTCTCGCGGTAGATCAGCGCCGCCACCCAGAACCGGTCGATGATCGGAGGCGCGATCAGGGGCAGGCCCGTTTCAGCCTGGCTGAGAGCGCTAACGGCCATGAACTTGAAGAGAGAAACCTGGAGGGCGTGGGCCTGTATGGGGATGAGTTCAGTGCGCTCCATGGTGAGAGTGGTCTGGGCCAGCTCGCCCAGGAAGGTGTCGCCGAACAGCTCGGGCTTGCCCTCGTCGAAGGTGAAGGTGGTGAAGGGCTGCGGGATCATCTCTTCGGCCAGGCACCCCATATATCTTGAATGATGAAGGGTCACATCTGCAGGGGCTGCTTTCTGACGGTACGGGTGCAGAGGGCGATGCCCCGGTCAAACACAAACCGCAACAGCATCCGCAGGTAGGACGTGTGCACCGGAAAGGGCTCGTAGAACTCAGGGGCTGCCGCCCGCAGCCGGGGCAGGTTGAACCACGGGATCATCGGGAAGTCGTGGTGCTCGATGTGGTAGCCCATGTTCAGGTTGGGGTAGTTGAGGGGACCCAGGTAGTCGAATGTGTCCATGCCGGGGACGTACTCGTAATGCTCGGCCAGGATGTGGAGAGTGCAGGGGTGCAGCACCGACATCGAGATGAGCGTGCTCAGGACGATGTAGCAAGCCGCCTGCACCCCCAGGGTCAGACCCACGCACAAGTCGAACCCCAAGGCGGTCACTATGTTCAGCACTTCAAGCGCGCAGGGGGGTTTGGGGTGCACGAACAGGGGCCGCAGCCCGTAGGGCACGAACAGGAAGGTCCCGAAGAGCAGCTTCTTGACCCAGCTGCGCTCGACCAGCTGCACCTCGCCCTCCGTCGCGATGTCGGGGTCCAGCCCCTTCACCCCCAGGTAGCGGTGGTGGTCGGCGTGGTGTTTCCCGAAGGCGATCGCTGAAGGGATCCCGGTCGGCATGTTGACGAAAATTGCCCAGAGCTTGTTCATTGTGATCGACTCGAAGGCCGTGAAGTGCGTGAGGTCGTGCATCAGCACGAACTGGGTGTGGTTTATTGTGCCCCCCACGCAGTAGGCCACTCCCAGCAGCACGTACCAGGCGGCGTCCCGTACCAGCCACGCGCACCCCAGCTGCACGCCCAGCACTAGCGCGCAGAGCAGGGGATAGGTCAGGTAGCCGAACCAGGACTTTTCCATGAGAAGGCTGACTTCAGGGTGAACCTCGAGGATGCGCCGCCTGCGGAGGTAGTGAGCCTCGGGGCCGAAGGTGTAGTTGAAGTCGAGGGCCATGCCGAGGGGGGCGTTGAACAGGTAGAACTGCTCGGCCTTGGTCTTGGGAGGGTCTCCAGAAATTAGGCAACGGCTTTGGTCTCTCTCATCCTTCTAGTCCATTTAAATAGATTAACAACTTCAGGCCTTCCGCGTCGACACTACCACCTTGAAAAGGGGTCTCCCGAACTCAGCCTTCTAGAACGCCTGTCCGAACTCCTTGAACTCGAACTCCTCCACCTGCGCCTTCACCCCGTAGTCTCGCGCGAACCGCAGCATGCTTTCCACGAGCTCGCGGCGCGTGACTCCGTAGTGGCCGACGACCGTGATGCCTCTGCGCAGGGCAGCACTCGAAATGGTCATGCCGACGTGTCGTTCAGGCAGGCAGAGGAGCAGAAGGGTCCCGCCCGGCTGGATGAGTTCCAGTAGCTGGTTGTAGTTTTCCCGCTCTTCTGAATACATACAGACGGCGAGCAAGTGGTAGGTGCTGCGGAGGGGCTGCAGGTCAAGGCCTTCGCGCAGTACGTGCACTTTCCTGGCCCCCAGAGCCCTGATGTCTCCAACCCGATCGTAGCTACGGCTGAGGGCTTCCACCTCGATCCCCATTTTGCAGGCGAACTGGATCATCAGGTGGCCGAGCCCACCCACTCCGACGACGCCCAGCAGCCTGCCCGGCTACGCGTGCAGTTTCAGGGCGGTGTAGGCAGTCACGCCTGCGCAGAATAGAGGCGGGGCGGTGCAGACCTCTAGTCCCTCCGGCAGCTTGTACAAGTTGTTCGCTGGCAGGTTGCAGACCTCTGTGAAGGCGCCTTGGAAGTCATGCTCGCCCTCGTAGTACCCCACGATGTCGCCAGCCTTGAGGGGGCCTGCGTCATTGACCTCGATAACCCTGCCCACGATTTCGTGCCCTCCGCAGTAGGGCCACTCGGGGGCGCCCCACTTGCCGCGCGCCATCATGATGTCTTATCGGCAGATCGAGAAGTGCAAGACCGCGAGTCTAGCCCAGCCTGGGCGCAGGGGCTGTCTGCAGGCGAAGTGCAGAGTGGGCGGGTCGAACTCGCCCTCGAACAGCCACAGCGGGATCTCGTGGCATCCGTCCTGCGAACGGGAATACTGCTCCATAATCGATGAGCCAGAAGTAATTGCTGGTCAGCAGGAGCAGCAAGGCCAGCAAGGGCAGCAAAGGCAGCAAGCACAGCCACGACAGCGGGAGGCAGGAGCGAACGATCTCCGCCAAGTTCGGACCCCTGCTGAGCTGCACCCTCTGCTTCGAAATCCTCGGCGACCCAACGTTCCTTCCCTGCGGGCATACCTTTTGCAGGGAGTGTATCGAGAACTGGTCCAAGTCCAAAAAGAACTGCCCATAGTGCCGCACACCATTCCCTTCACTCAAGTCAGCCAAGCCGCATCTGCTCCTCGCGGAGATGGTCCGCGCCCTGGGGGTCAAGTGCCCCTCCGAAGACTGCGAGTGGCGGGGCCGGAACGACTGCCTCAAGCAGCACGCGGCCACCTGCCTGCAGAAGAGCCCGAAGGTGAAGGAGCGGGCGGGCTCACTGTTCGAACGGCTGATGTCGAAGCACTTCGAGGAGATGGGGGAGGAACTGAAATTGCTAGTGGCGGAGGACAAGGAGGCAGAGGACAACCTCGAGCTATTCTGATCAATGTGCTCAATCTTCCTCCAGGTGCGTGTTGTCGTTCACCAGCAGCTTGCTTACCCTCAGCCCTCCCTCCGCCCGCACCACCTTGAAAGAGTGGATCGAGCAGTTCTTGGCGGTGTTCCGGAACTCAGGCGCCTTCCCCTCCGTGAGCTTGTTCACTACGTTGTGGAACTCCATAATGAAGCCTCCATGCGTGACCACCAGCACTCTACCCTCCCTTAAGCCCTTCGCGGCTGCGGCCTTCACCACCTCCTTCAGGAATTACTCAGCCCGGCGGTTGACGTCGACCCACGACTCGGCATCTTTGGCTTTGAATTCCCTGTAGGCGCCCTTTTTATCGGCTTCGAACTGCTTGGCCAGTTTGTCCCAGTCAGAGACCGACTTGCCCTGCATGACCCCTGCCGCCTTCTCCCGTAATAGTGCAGTCAGAACCGGGGGCGGGAGAGTCTTGTGCTCAAGAATAATATTGTCAAAGGTCTTCTTGGTACGGGGCAAGTCGGAGACGAAGGCCAGGTCGAAGGGCGTGGCGGCAAGGCGCTTGCCGAGCCTGCGGGCCTGTTGCTCGCCGTGAGGCGTGAGCTGGGAGGGGCCCTGGCCGGCGATGGTGCGGGTGAGGTTGTCCTCGGTCTGGCCGTGGCGGACCAGCCACAGCTCGAAAGAGCATTCGAAATCCATTATTAAAGGTCACTAGCCCTTCTGCATCTTGGCCTTAAGGTTCTTGGAGAGACGGGCGTTGGGGTCGTGCAGCAGGGCCATGCGCCTGTTCCGCAGGTACTTCTGGTTGGTGCCCTTGAAGGACAGCTTCTTGTAGGCCTTGGGCCGCTTTATCCCGTTCCGGTGGTTCTTCGCATTCTGGTTCTTCGAAGAGTGGTTCTTGTCCTTCGCCATTTGTTGAAATAACAATTAATTCAGCACCACCTGCCCAGCAAGCTCCCCTGCCCAGGCTGCTTCTCCAGCCGCAGCCCGCCTAGCTCCTCTCCAGCCTCGACCATCTTCCTGCCGATCGACTGTATCTCCCCAAACACAAGGGCCTCTGTCCGATCCGGCCTCTACCGCGTTGAAATCTAGAGCAGCGGCATTGAGGCAAAGTGGGTGTTTATCTCTTCTCTGTCCTGCGGAGAGAGGGCGCCAAGGTCTTGCTTGGTGGCCACCAGAATGACCTTGCAGTGCTCCTTCCTGTGCTCATCCAGGTAAGTCAGGAGGCGCCTGATGGTATTAAGCTTGTCCTGGTCAGTCGCCTCAAAGCAGACCAGCACGTAATCCGATTTCTTCAGGTGCATGGTATTAAAGCTCCAGTATTTTTCCTGGCCAGCTGTGTCCCATAATCGAAACTAGACCTCGCGCCCGGCGATGCGTCTGACCGTCTTGAAGTAGTCCACTCCCACGGTGGGGGTGGTGGGCCCGAGAGGCTAGCCAGTCAGCACGACGCTCAGAGTCGTCTTCCCGACCCCGAAAAGGCCTATTATGGTGCCAGTCACTATGAATTTGTGTCTGACTTCAGTCATAGATTATGCAGGCAGAGCGCTCCAAGTACGACTATCACACAGTCCGGGACTTCGGGCGCCAGCCTCTGCACTTCAAGCGGCTGGCCGAGGCTCCTGAGGGAGAGCCCTAGCTGTGCCTGCAGGTAGCCTCCTTCCGCAAGATAGATCGCCAGGACATCAAAGATTTGTTTAAGCTGCTGGGACCGCTGAGGTCAGTCGAAGAAGGCGAACACCAAACGAAGCGCGGCCAGATCTTGTATCTGTACCTGGTCAAGTTCAAAAAAGAGCAGGATCTGCTGCAGGCCTTCGTACCGAAAGTCTTCCAGTCCCTCATCAAGCCGCGAGTGGCTCCCCTGGCTGAGGAGGTGGACCTCGAGCTGGATGGGCGGGCCACCTAGGCGCGGTAGTTAGCTAGGCAAGGCTACACAGCAGCAAGCAAGAAGAACTCATAGAAGGCAGAGATGTGGGCAGCAGAAAGGGCAAAGCGCCACAAGAAGAAGATCGCAAAGGCTCGCGAGATGGACGGGTATGTAAGGGCAGCGGTAGGACTCCCTGCGAACTCTGGGGAGGTAGAATGAGAAGATGATGCCTCAGCGCCGCGCAGGTTTACCGAGCGGACCGGCCTGCGCGGGCCGCCTCGCTTTACTAAAGATGCTCTAGTGCTTAGTCTGGGCAGTGCACTTATTGAGCTTTGCCCTATAGAAGACGCGTCTGTCTGTTACAGTCCCGGAGAGGTAGGGGCTGAACTTCTGCCTGAACCTGAGCACAGTGCTGTCCTGACTCCCAGGGTCGAGGAAGTCGCGGATCGTCTTCCTCTTGGTGCGGGTCTCGTTCCTGCAGATTGTGCGCGCTTAGTGTTTCCTAGTTCGAGTGCAGACGCTTGAACAGGTCTGGTCAAAGGCCCTAGCTTTCAGATTAGCAGCCCCCGAGTGTTTCTAGAATTAGCGCAGCAAGTTCTTGGCGAATGGCTTTGCTTCACTTTCTTGCTATGGCTCAGCCAAAGTGATTCTGAAGGAAGCGAAGTCCTCGCAGCCGCTTGAGTGGCTGGTGATGGAGCGGGGCCTGAAGTCGAGGCAGGCGGGGCTGAGGTCGAGGCGGAAGGGCGTGGCGTCGGGGACTGGCTTTCCCGAAGGGCTGTAAGTCAGCTCGGTGTTCGGAGATTGCATCTTAAATTCAAATGCGACAGTCTTTTATGAAAGAACCTGCCTGGACTGTCCTGGAGGACTTGCCATTGAGCCTATGCCGCCTCCGAATCAGGCGCTTCGACGCTTCGTAGAAGTCCTGTCTGCCCAGGAGACTCCTGTACTCGTGCTCGCCGCCTCCGAAGAGCTTGGAGTAGACTCTGGCGGAGTGCTTGGCGCCGAGATACGTCTCGATTTCGTGGGTGTTCTTGATCGACTCCTTCTAGGTTTCGTACAGCTTCATGATTTGACTGACCAGCTCTTCGTCGGCTGGAGAATTCTTGATCAGCTACTGAGTCTTGACTTCTGCAGCAATTCTTCCAGCCGCAGGTTGCGGCAGGCCACCAGCCCCAGCCCCTTCTCCGGGTCCAGGCGAAGTCGAACTCCGCCTTCAGAATCCTCTGGCCGTGCACTTCATCACAAAGTGGTAATCTCATAGGCCTTTGACTCAGGGGTGTCCAGCACCTTCTTACTACTGAAGAGGACCCACTCCCTTGCGGCTTTGAATAGTGGGTTCAGCTCCAGAGCGGGCTCATGCTCGAAGGCAAAAGTGGCGGTGGCCCGCTCAGGCCCCGAATCGATGTAATTTTGCAGAAACAAGCGTTCTTGAGCGGCTTGGTCTTGCTCCGGGCCGCAGCAGGTAATAGAGCTCGTTCTTGCAAATGATGCGAATTTGGCTATCCGCGTCCATCAGGAGCCAGATGCCCGAATGATTACTTTTGAGAAAGAGGTCGGTTAGTTCTCTAAAGCCCACGCGCAGCCTGCACCTGACAACGCCCGCCTCGTGAGAATACAGCCCGGACACTCTTGAATTCGTGAAGAAGCAGGTCTACGCTATCCGAATCTCGAGGCTAGCCTATTTCCTCTTCTCTCCGCTGGACAGCAACCTCAGCAATTTTTAGTGGCTTTCTGGGTCGTGTTGAAGCGGTTCACGAGGGGCAGCGAGGGGGGCGTGGTGGGACTTGGGTCGCAGATGGCGCAGCGGCAGAACTGGAGCTGCTTCCAAGTGAGGTCCTCGCGGTTGCAGGTTTGCTCGAGGAGGGAGAAGGCGCGGAGCTTGACCTCCTGCTCGCTGCTGGTATTGCGGTTGATGAGCCGGACTCCCTTGCGGACGATCATGCTGCAATGCAATAAAAATGAAATGGGCAGAAGAGGGAGATTCACTCAGTCTGGGGCAGGTAGGTGTAGATGAGCTCGAACTTGTTGGTGCCCGGGCTGTACCCCCCGAACTTGCGGGCCTGTCCCTCCGGCATCCCGAACACCGGGTCCACAGCCACCCGCAACGTGTTTCTCGATCACTGCCGGAATTATCTTGCCCAGCACAGGCCCCGACACCTCGATGTTGGGGTTTGAGTTGACTTCCAAGAGCACCGGCTTCAGATTGTCGAGGATCATGAAGTCGAGCCCGAACAGCTAGAAGCTGAAAGGCCGCCTCTGGGGGTTCAGCTTCGGAGCTGAGGCGGCAGGGCCTGGGTTGCGATTTCCTTCATCTGCTCCATGGCGCCCTCTCGCAATGCCCTGCCCCTGCCTTCTTCCAGACTGCGGGCCAGTTCTTCGAAAGTGAGTTTGTTGTAGGGCTCATACTTCCGTAGTCGGGGTACCGCTTTTGGACTGCGTCATTGGTCAAGTGCGCGGAGCGGTCCCCTAGGTCCTTGAGGCTGTACTCTTTGCTGGTGGTCCGCACGTAGCACTCCTCGTACCAGTAACCCTTCAAGATTCCCTGGCAGACTGTTACCAGCAAGTAACTACGGATATCGAATTTCCTGCGGTTGTAGAGCAGGGGGCTGGCGATGTACTCCTGGAGGATGCGTGCGGCCCTGTCCGAGCAGCCGGTGGATCAGGCGCCGGACTTCCTCCATCGACTGGCTCACCGAATGCCGTTCCCCTGGTTCGAGTTTTCGCCCGGCTTGACAATCCAGATGGTCTTTCCACTTTCGAATTCTATACGAACACCTCGAGGGAGGGGGTCCGAGACGCTGGCCACGCTGAGGGTGACCGGGATGGGTGGCTGTCTACCGAGCTTGCGATAATGCTCGCTGAGGCAGGCGAGGAGCATTTTCTTGCTGTGCAGGATCAGTCCGCCCTCGAGATGATTGCACAGCAAGCATTCGTTACTAATCACGGGCTGTAGCTCGACGTTCAAAGCCTTTTCCCAAAGAGCACATGGCTCATGATTTTGAAGTATTTCGGTCTCAGCAGATTTCCGTTTTGCTTTACGACCAGACTTCGCACAGCACCCAGACTTTCAGCAGTCAAAGCTTCTTTAAAATCGCCTATTTGTCGGGGCAGATTTCCCGTGTCTTGTCGATGAGGATGGCTACGGCGGGAGTGGCCTGCTTGGGCATTCTTTCAAAAAAAGACTTTTTCTTCCATTCAGTCCAGAGCAGGTGCGCTTCTTCGGGCGAAGCAGCTGTGGACCACCAGGGTCGCTGCTTAAGGCACGCCCTTATGAGGCCACTGTTGTTGCCTTCCTGTACGAAGACTTTGTAAGGTCCGGTGCTGCTGACCTGGATACGGTTATCGAGTCTGAGTAGAAACATCATTTCGAAGTAACCAGCCAGTCTCTCTTTTTCCTGGTCGACCTGCTTCTTGATTCGCAAGGCTTCTGGTTTGCCTGACTCTTTGCTGCGATCTAGCCTCGGCTCAGTCCTCTTTTTGTCGATGGGGCAGGGTGGTCTGCGAAGGGGCCTCTTGGCTCTTTCGGGTGGGTTGTGAGTGGACTCTCGCTTTTCCGGAATGATGAACTCAGGCACTTGGTGTCGTCCTCTCTTTCTCGCTCCTTGTCGCTTGCATATCTATCACGGCTAGAATTCCTTCGCTATCTCTTGCAAAGCGTTTCCTTTTGTACAGTTAGGCCGTTGGGAAGTAAAGCTGAGGAAGATTCGACCTCACTGTGTCGGTCTGGAGGATGAATCCGCTCTTGGAAACAGCGATTCGCTCGGCTTTGGAGGGCCGGGCCAGTCTGCGAGCGGGGAGTTTGCCAGTCTCAAGGTGGCAGAACTGGTTGAGGACCTACTCATAATAGTAATTGAACATTAATTTTAGGCTAAGTAATCTAACTTAATAGATGCGCAAACTCGAAGACTACTCTCATCTTCGCTACTGCCCCGACAGCTCGCTAGAGCTGCTCGAACTCTACAGTGCCAGGGCCCTCGCCCAGGAGTGCCGGAACACTCGCGTGCCTCCCGCGTTCGAGCGGAGGAGACGGCCTCAACACGAGAGCGCTACGGCAAGGGTGCCCAGGAGCATTAAGTACGCGTACATGCTGCACTTCAGCGAGACGCAGCGAGGCTGGGGAGACGGCAGGCGGGTGAATGAATGGATCAAGTCACCCGAAGCAGCAGCAGCAGACCCTCTTGCGCTGCTGCCGCTCGGCCTCTTCCATCTACTGTTGCGCGGCCAGGGCGTTGCGATGCGATTATTCCACGTAGTCAGTGATGGCCACCAAGCCCTAACCTGTTCGTGTACCAGTTTAGAAGTTTCAGTGAACATCTCGTTTAGGTCCAGCATGTCCCTCTCGGTCTGCTGGATGATGTCCTCGCGCTCCTCCCGCAGCCGCTCCTCCACCTCGTAGTCCACCCGGCCCTCCCCAGCTATGCCTCCACTGCGATTAGTCGCTTTGCTTATTTCTCAGCCTAGGGCACTTCCAAGATAGACTCAGACTCAGTCATCGATTCGTCGATCGGTTGGCAGAGCAAAGCGTTTTGCTCAGCATTTTCGTCCTTACTCGCCCGTGCGCCAGCGACCTCTTCACGAAGGACTTAACGATGAACTCCTTGAGCAGCCTTCCCGAGCGGTCTATTTACTGCAGGCACTGTTCCTTAAAGGCCTTGGTGGCCCGTCTAGTTTCGGGGTCTCTGTGTGCCCTTTCGGCGCATCGATTTTAGCCTTGATGGCAAGGAGCTGCTCTTTACAGAAGCCAATTTGCTTGCGCAGCTCCAGCACCATATCTTAGTCCATGTCGCAGCCAGCCCGCTGTGAAAAGTTGTCGTTTTTACTTTTGACTTTCCCGATAGCGAGCCGGATCTCGTCAAGGCTCTGGCCTTTTTTGTCGAGCAGAGATTTCTTCAACTCCTCCCGTAAATCGTCATCCATTATTATATATGCATCTCACTGCTGCCTGAAGAAGGAAGGCTCCAGGGCGTTGTCGATGTCAGTGATCAGCCAGTCCAGCTTGTTTGCCCTGCTTTCAAGGCGGATCGAATGTGACTCAAACTGGCTATCCTCTTCTTCCTTCGCCTCGGACTGAAGAGCCAGTGTCTTGGTGGTCGTGATCATGACCTCGCAGATGATGAGGGGATTCTTCAGCCCGGGAAGCATGTGCAGCGGAGAAGGAGCAGTTCGTAGTTGCCGAAAGTAGTGAAGGGCAGGTCGGTGCCCTCGGGCGTGAAGCGGCCTTGAAGTGGAACTTGATCTTGGCAGCTGACTCCAGAAGTGGTAAAATGGCAATTAGTTGATGAACTCTTTGCGGTGTTCTCTAATATCCTCTTGAATTGGCAGTCCTCGATTATTCCTTATGACCAGCGACAGCTCTCGGTCGAGCATTTCGCTCACCTTAGAGTAGATCCGCGGTGCCATCACGCTCCGACAGGTATGCTCGGTCATGGTCTACGATGCCCTCCAGCAGTGAAGAGTAGATCCCGAAGACCGTCTCGTGGACATTGGTCCCCCAGATGGGTCCTGATGCTTTGTTTCATGGAGTTGTTAACCCAGCTCTTTACAGGATTCAGGCTCTTAAATGGAGCAAGCATTATTTAAGAAGAATCATTATGTAAGGCTGAATTTGCTGAGTCTCTAGGAGAGCTTGAGCCCTTTTCTCCGATATTTCGACAGTTCCCGCTCCAGCCGCCTCACTTTGTCCTGTAGGGCCCCTACCTCTGCCTCCGTGTCAGGCAGTTTAGTCGCATTTGAGCCTGACATCGCTTGCCCGGTGACGAAATTCCTTAGGGTAATAGTGAAACTTGGATTCAGAAGGAAACATTGGAGTGTAGGGGGAGTAGGGCATATCGTGGGAGGGCGAGCCGCCCCTGTGGCCCATGCCCTCGATGAATTTGAGAGTTTGCGCTTGACTGATCGCGAACTCCCTGAACATTTCGGTCAGCGAGCTTTATTTCATTCACAAATCATTTATAAGTTCAGCGCCGAAGCGAGTCCGGACAGCGCTACGGTCCAGCTGCGTGCGGCACAGGCTTACCAACTCCAGCAGCTCCTGCCGAGTGCTTTCCACCAGACGAGTGTTTCTGGAGACCGGAGCAAAGACGAGCTGCGGTCGAACACGGCTGTGTCCTGGTCGAAGGCGTTGAGTTTGCTTTCGTGCGAGGCTGCGAAGGCTGCGGCGGCCCCTTGCCTGCGAGTCTTCACCAAGTCGGTCGTGCGAGGCTGCGAAGGCTGCGGCGGCCCCCTTGCCTGCGAGTCTTCACCAAGTCGGCGAGAGCCAGCTGTTGTTATTTTGATATATTCCTGTACCGCCAAAAACTTCTCAAGGTAGCTTGTTGAGGCCTTGAGTTCTGCTGGCTG